>NW_004949155.1:2407526-2408816 GCF_000317375.1 Microtus ochrogaster
ATCCTGTTCTGTTTTCTCCGCCTACCTAAGGGTTGGCCTATGAAATGGGCCTAGGCAGTTTCTTTATTAATAAGAAATCACTCCCACATCAGACAACAAATAAGAAAATTACAGACTGAATCTCCCTGATAAATACAGACACAAAACTTCTTGATAAAATAGCTGCAACCCAGTGCAGGTGAGATGGCTCAGAAGGTAAAATCTCAAAGACATGAGTTCAATCCCTTTGACCCTAATGGTGGAAGGAGAGACCCTACTCCTGCAAGTTGTCCTCTGAACTCTGCAAACATGTACCTCCCTTCATGCATAGATACACAATAAAAGACTAATTTACAAAAAGTTGAAAATGGAATCCAGTTAGTACTTGAGAATGATCAAGATGGCTTTACTCCAGACATGCAGGAACAGTTAAGTATATGTAACTCAATATATGTAATTCATCAAATAAATAGCCTCAAGGATAGAAATCTTATGATCATCTCAATAGACATAGAAAAGGCCTTTGAAAAAAATCTACCAACCTTTGTGATAAGGTTGGAAAATAACATAGTAAAGGCTATTGAAAAAAAAAACGAAGCCCATAGGAATTAACAATAAAAACTGTGATGTTCATTACGTGAAGATATTTTTATGAACATAAAGCATTTATGTCCTATTTTAATAACCATGACTGTTAAAAAAAATCAAATAGGGTTGGTAACTTTTTTCTTCCAGAACCTGTTTAGAAAGGAAATAATTATCAAAATCTATGTAAATAATGTCAAATTTCATAGCTTAATGAAACTTTTATGGTTCCAATGAATGTTGTTTCACATAAACAAGTACCATTTTAAGGTTTTATAAAACATTTAATAAACCACCAAATATGTTCTCCTCCAGCATTTTTCTAATATCTCTCATTGGTTTACCAATTGTGTGTGTGTACCAAGACTGGATAAGTGGATACAGAGATGATAAAAGGAGAACATACTTCTTAGTCAGAGAGGAATTGCAAGTGAAAAAGAAAAGGAAAAATGAACCTTGTTTAAATGGATTATAATTAGAAAATTTGCTTTGATTCAAGTTGTGCAAATAAATGGAAGCACGGTTAGTATGGATGTAGTAATAGGAGCAGCGGGGCTGCATCCCCGGCACCCAGCCACCCGCATGGCCAGCTTTATCCAAAATAATTACACAGAAACTGTTTTCTTTTGAACACTGCCTGGCCCGTTAGTTCCAGCCTCTTATTGGCTAGCTCTTACATATTGATCTAACCCATTTCTAATAATCTGTGCAGCCCACGAGGTGGCT
>NW_004949155.1:2409791-2411471 GCF_000317375.1 Microtus ochrogaster
CTATATTTCCTAATTATACATTACATTTTTAAATGAACTACACAATCACAATACCTTAATCAAGATCAGAAATACATATACATATAACAAAATTGACTTTAAATTTCTATCAATAAGGAAAAATTTATACCAATGCAAATTATTCATATCTATTTCATATCCCACTTTAAATGTAAAAGAACATTTATAAACAATATTTGGGAGCATGGGCACAGTTATTCTCTCCAAACTGCTTCCTGCTGAATGGGGTGTCATTAATTAGGTCTTTCATGGTATAACCTATGTGCCAGGGTCATCTTAGTTGGCAGTTTAGTGAAACAATTTTTTGAGGGTGTTCACAGCAACCTTTCAGGAGGGCATGGTTTATCATACCATATTGGGATAGACGCAATCCACAGGGTCTCATCCTCTGTGAAAACAAAAGAAGACCCTCTCCAAAGGATCATATCCTTAGACCCAAATTCTGAAATCATGATACCTTTAGAACATACAGCGAGATGTCTCTGTCATTTCTAGAGGTTGGAAGTTTCTTACTTCTTGTTTGCTTGAGTAATATTATATCCTTCTGGAGTCTTTGATGGAGTTGAAGAATGGTTAGTTATAGTTTTCCTTAGTTATGATAAAAGACAAAGTAGATATAAATATTGTAACTGTAATTCTTACTTGATAACTGTTTTGTTATATGTAATTTTACTATGCTAAAGTTAAAGCCTTTCTTTTTTGTTTAACAGAAAAAGGGGAAATGATGGTGGTGGGTCTTGTATCTTATCTGTTGCTTTCATTGGTTAACTAATAAAGAAAACTGCTTGGCCTGATAGGACAGAAAATTAGGTAGGTGGAATAGGCAGAACAGAATGCTGGGAGAAGGAAACCGAGTCAGTCAGTCGGCATGATTCTCCCGCAGGACACAGCCGCAGGTTAAGATCCTCCCTGGTAAGCCACCAGGAGGTGGTGCAACACAGATTATTAGAAATGGGTTAATCAAAGATGTGTGAGCTAGCCAATAAGAGGCTGGAACTAATGGGCCAGGCAGTGTTTAAAAGAATACAGTTTCCATGTAATTATTTTGGATAAAGCTAGCCAGGTGGTGGGAGTGGGCAGGTGCCAGGGACGCAGCCCCACCACTCCTATTACAACATATGGATAGATTAGTATGAGTATGCATACACATATTTTTCTATGTCCACTGAGAGCTGAGTTACAAGGAGCATACCTAGTCATCAGATCTTACTTTCTAAATTCTACCATCCCGCAAGACCATTATATCAACTGCAGCTTCAGGGACCTGACCAGGGTATCAAGGGAATGAAGAAAAAAACAACATGGACAAATGGACAGAAGGAAAAGCTTGGATTGAGTGTCTTTGGGCTTTCTAACAGGGAAACTGCAGTACGCCACCCCACTTTACACATAACCAAGTTCATCCTGCATATTACATACAGTTGAACCAGAGAGGTAAGGTTATTGCATATAGCTAAATCAAAAAGGCAGGATTTATGGAATTCACCTGAAACAATGGAAGAATTAAATACTAAAGACAAGAAATAACCTTCATAGGAATATTCCAATTAGTATATTTAAACATCTCTTTTTTCAGGTGAGGATTAATTCACTCCTTGATCATAGGTTGTTCTTAGTAACTTTTTTAATTAATTAATTAATTTAATTATTTATTAAAGA
>NW_004949155.1:2414005-2419775 GCF_000317375.1 Microtus ochrogaster
TGAACACCTGATTTTTGATAAAGGAGCTAAAAGTATACAATGGAAAAAAGAGAGCATCTTCAACAAATTGTGCTGGCAAAACTGGATGTCAATGTGTAGAAGAATGAAAATAGATCCATATCTATCACCATGCACAAAACTCAAGTCCAAATGGATTAAAGACCTCAATATTAGTAACTTTCTTTTGCATAATGAGACACTTGTGAGTTTTTAATAGAGTAATATGGTAGCCACTCCTCTAACTAGATGATAATGAATAATCTCACCACTGATAACACACTCCTATCATTTAACTGCTGATATAATATGATAAAAGAAGCATTTCACCTTTAAACAAACTCATTCTTTAAACAAAGAAACCAATTATGGTCTCAGAATAATCAGGAAAAATGACAAATCCAGATTGGGGATCATTCCACGTGATATGAAAGCTATATTCCTTCAGACTTTCAAAATCACAAGAAATAAGGAAGGACTTAGAAACTGTGAGAGATCAAGGGAAGTGGGCAGATATGGCAATTAAACATAATGTGCAACTCTGGGCTGGATTCTAAAAGACATTTAAAAATGAGAAATCTGAAAAAGATTGAGTTTGTTTATTTAATAGTAATGCACTACTAATATTGGGTTCTCAGTTTTGATAAATATAGCATGATGTGATGGTCAGTTTTAATTATCAGTTTGACCAAATCTAGAATCAACTGGGAGATGGGCCTCTGAGCATATCTGTAAGGTTTATATTCATTATATTAATTGAAGTGGGAGGACCTGTTTGCAGCGGGTAGCAACATTTTCTAGCTTTGATCCTGACCTATATAAGTGGGGAAAGGGAGCTGAAGAGAAGCATGCAGCATTGCTCTCTCCTTCCTTGTGAATGTTATGTGACTGGATTCTTCATGCTCCTGTCTCTTTAACTTCCCCACCATAGTTGGATATATCCCAGAACTTTCTCCCTGAAGTTACTTTTGTCAGGGCATTATATATCAGCAATGAAAAAAGAAACATGGACACATAATAATATAAGATGATGACATTAGAAAAACCAGAAAATGAGTAGTAGATATTTGGAAATTCTGTGTTACTGTAACATTTCAGTAAATATATTATTATTTCTAAATAAAACACATGTATTAAATAAAACAAGTATTAATGTATTCAAGATAACTTCTAGTTGTGATTCTGGAATAGATAAAGTTTGAAAGCTATCAGGCTTGTCATCAAAAGAAGGAAACAGATGGAAACAATAAAAATGGAGATATGTAAATTATCTGCAATGGATAATCAACTGCTTACAATAAGCAAATCTCTAAATAAACATCACAGAGATACTTGCATATTCGTGTTTACTGAAGTACTAGTCACAAGAGCCAAGTTACAAGATCACCTTGGGTATCTGCCAATCAATGAATTAATAAAGAAGTGTAGAATATATAGAGTAGTGTTTTTAATTAGGTCATAAAAAAGAATGAAATTATGTTGTTCGTTGGAAAACATCTGCAACTCTAGATAATCATATTAAGCAAAATAAACTAAGTTAAGAAAGACAAATTTTGTACATTTTCTCATGTGGATTCTAGAGTTTACACATTTATGTAAAGCTATAGGTAAAAGGATAAATATAGATATAGATGTTACATGAAAGTAGAAGATGAGACTAGGGGAAGGGAGTAGTCTAGTCTAAGTGGGAAAGAGAAAAGGAGAGGAGCATGAGGTATGGGAAGATGAATATGGTCAAAGTACATGACATACATAAAAGAAATTATCTTTAGGGAAACCACTCTGTACAGTAAATACATGTCAATAAAAAATTCAAGAAGTGACTATAATATCTGAACACTTTTGGAAATACCTCTTCCAACGACTCAGAAGTATCTTTACCCCTAGAGGCTTCAGTCTTTCCACTTCAGTCTGAAAAGGTTGTCTTCACTGCCTGATGAGATGGTAATGACTTCCCAGGGTGGTTGCCACCCATAACAATAAATTTTCTCCCCAGAATACCACTAAACATCATTATTTCTAGACCTATAGTTAAATTCATGATCCATCAGGCTTCTAAAGATGCAGTAGTATGTGTGACTCATGAGGAGTTACATTGTACTTAAAATGACCCTAAGTAAGTTTCCTATTATATACAGATAGATATTTTGGAAACATGTAACAATGGATGCTCAGCATATGGAAGTATGGAGATGGGGAAATAAAGTTAGAGTATACTGAATTTATATAGGCCCACTAAGAAGGTCCTATGTTTATATTGAAGTTCAAGGAATAAGAAGGGGGGGTCTGCCTGCTTGTTTGGTGGAATAAATAAAGCTTGTGGAGACACAGAACTGGCTCAGAGTGCAGGCTTCTTCTGGGAGAGATGAGACAAGTTGGGAAATGGTTGCTTGGCAAACCAAGCATAGACAAAAGCATACTTTCTCTGCCCATTTCTCAAACATTCTGTCAGAATCTGTACCCTTGATAAGGAAGTGGCCTCTGAGCTCAGTTCTTCACGCTCTACCAGATATAAAGGAGTGCTTTGCTTCTATATACTTTTTGCCTTGTTTCTATGTACTTCTTTTCATTTTTCTTACTATTATTTATTGAGGTATTGTTTCTCACAAGGTGAGGTAAGAGTTTCTCATGATCATGTAAGTGAGTAAAGGGGGGGTTTCAGAGTTGAGGTAATGATTTTTAGTCTGTATAAATAGTCATTCAAAATAAAGCTTGTTACGCAGTTGTTCATACCCTGCATCCCCTGTGTCCTGATTTGAGCAAAACCCTTACCCAGGGACACCAATGCACTAGACGTTGACAAAAACTGAAAAAAAAGGTGGTCCGTAATGCTAAACATACCTTGATTTCATGTGGACAAAGAGGTTCAAGGGCTTACTTAGGGAGCCTGAGATGGTAGAGTGGAATCCTTCAAGATTTTCTCTCCTATACTGGGAACATACAGTGTTGTGGAATATTATTTTAAGATGTGTTACATTTGTTTATGTTGTGGAGTGTTTGTTTAATGATGCAAAGATGTGTTGCATTCTTTTATGCTGCATTTGTTTAATTCTGAAGCTGTGTTACTTTGCCTAAAACACCTTATTGGGCTAATAAAGAGCTGAATGGCCAATAGCAAGGCAGGAGAGAGGATAGGTGGATCTGAAGGCAGAGAGAATAAATAAGAGAAATCTGGGAAGAGAAAATGAAGGAATAAGAAAAGAAGGAAGATATTAGGGGCCAGCCACCCAGCAACACAGCAAACCAGGGAGAAAGTAAAAGGGGTTTACAGAAATAGAAAAAGATAAAAACCCAGAGGGAGAAGATAAATGGGATAAATTTGCTTTGTTTTGTTTTTTGAAACAGGGTTTCTCTGTATAATAGCCCTAGCTGTCCTGGAACTCACTCTGTAGACAGATTGGCCTTGAACTCAGAAAGATCTGCCTGCCTATCTTTCTGAGTGCTAGAATTAAAGATGTGCACCGCCATGCCCACCACCAGACAGAATTATTTAAGTTAAGAAAAGCTGGGAAGAAACAAGCTAAAGCTGGGCATTTATAAGAAAGAATAAGCCTCCATATGGTTTTAAAGAGCAAGAGTAAGAGGTAAAAGAAAAAAAAAAACAACTACAATGCAGAATAAATCTGTTACCAGAAACTCAAGAAGTAAGGTTGTGAGCAAAGCGAAAAACTGTTGATGAGTTTGGTGATCACTGTTCTCTGCAATGAAAATATTTGCTGTCTGGACACCACAGTACAAACCATAGTCACTGCACTGAGAAACAAAGACGATTGTAGAAATGGAATGGCAGTAATTAATTACATTAATATATTTTCAGATTTGTGGCTGGGTGGGGTATTGGGAGATGGTGAAATTTTTCTCCTAAATTGGAGGAAATAGGACATTAAGGATGTATTCTTAAAAGTATATTTTCTTTCGTCCCATTTCTTGCACTGCTTCCCCTCCTACTTTTTTTGGTGCCACAAACTAGCTTCCAAATCATGACACAGAGACTTAATATTAGTTATGAATGCTTGGCTTAAGCTTAGGTTCATTTCTTGCTAGTGCTTATAACTTAACCTGTTTATCTTCATCTATGTTTTGACTCAGGGTTTTTTACCCTTCTTCCTTCCTTCCTTCCTTCCTTCCTTCCTTCCTTCCTTCCTTCCTTCCTTTCTGTCCTATTTTCACTGCTTCTTATGTCTGGCTGACTGGTGGCTACCTGGTTTCTGGCCCCAGGTGTATCCCTCTCTCCCTCATTCTCTCCTCTGTTGCAAGAAGGCCCTGCTTGTTTATCCTGGCTGCCCAGTTGCTCAGCCCTGAAATAACTACACAGAACTTGTATTAATTAAATCACTGCTTGGCCCATTAGCTCTAGCTTCTTATTTTATAACTCATATTGATTTAACCTATTTCTATTAATCTGTATATTACCATGTGGCAGTGGCTTACCTGGTAAAATTCCCAGCATCTGTCTCTGGTGGATCCATGGCATCTCTCTGACTCCACCCTTCTTCTTTCCAACATACAGCCTAGCTTTCCCCACCTAGTTCTGTTCTGCACTGCCATAGGCTCAAAGTAGTTCTTTATTAACCAATGAAAGCAACACACATACAGAAGGACCTCCTACATCACCCCTCCTTTTCTCTTCACTAGAGCCTGGATTTGTCCTCCTATGTATTCTTCCTGCCCTCCAGTCCCACCTATTCCCCTTAGCTATTGGTCATTCAGTGATGGAGGAAGGTCATTGGTTAATTAATAAAGAAACTGCTTGGCCTCATAGGTTAAAACATAGGTGGGAGGAGTAAACAGAACAGAATGCTGGGAGGAAGAGGAAGTGAGCTCAGAGGCCATGCTCCCCTCTCCCAGGCAGATGCTGAATCTTCCTGGTAAGCGCACCTTGGGGTGCTAAACACATTATTAGAAATGGGCTAGTCCAGGTGCGAGAGTTAGCAGAGAAGAGGCTAGATATAATGGGCCAAGCAGTGTTTAAATGAATACAATTTGTGTGTTGTTATTTCGGGTAAAGCTAGCCAGTGGCAGGAGCTGGGTGGCGGAATGCACCCGCAGCTCCTACAACAGAATGGTGCCCAGATGTGTGGACAACTGAATCCACTGAAAGCCTGAGAAAGCTTGGGAAAGAGTAAAGCATGTTTTCTTGGTAGCAGCAATTTCTCGGGTCTGCTACGCTTGCTAGAGTCAAGCAAGTGCTCTCATCTAAGAGAGGCTTCCTGACTCAGCTTTAGCTGCAAAACCCTCCAACTCTTAAGAGGTCCTGCTTACGAAATACTTAATGGTATTGATAAAAGCTGACTGCATGCTTGTTTGTTTTCAGTCGTAGCAGGAAAAAGTTGTGCTGTTTTAAAATGCCAGCATTCTGAGCTGTCCTGCCAGTGCAAACTCTGACTCTTTGAGGCAGAAAGGCTGGCTACAGAGAGAGGACTTGAGTGTTGTCTGTTGCAGCTTACTTGCTGGCAGGGACCTTGAAACGCCATGGACTTGTGGCAATAAAAAGAGCTACAACCGGTACATTTGCCATGAAGCTGGAAAGCTAAGGAATGGGCTGGATCTAGCTGCCAAAGCCACGGCTTTAATCCTACCCATATTGCTCTGTAATTTAAAGGCTCAGGTGTTCAGAAAAAGAGAGAGATACAGTAAAGAGAGATTCAAAAACAAAGAAAACCTCTAAATGATTTACAGCATGTTGAAAATATATGCAGACTAAAAGTTAAAGTTCTTAAAGTAAAAAACAAAAAAAGAAGAAAGAGAGTAGTTGGGTGTGGTAGGACACACC
>NW_004949155.1:2420565-2421824 GCF_000317375.1 Microtus ochrogaster
TTGCAGTAGTATAGATTTTGCTTTATTGATAGAGATTTAAGGTCAATTTTGTTATATGTATATGTATTTCTGATCTTGATTAAGGTATTGTGATTGTGTAGTTCACTTAAAATGTAATGTATATAGGTTGTTAATACAAAATCATAATAGTCAAGTTTGTAGTCATGTTAGTTAAGATTTTCTAGATGTACATAGATATATTTTAGATAGGCATTCTTTATATCTTTCAAAGACTGCAGAATATGGCATTTAAAATATTTTAATAACTTAGAGTTTTGCATTGGCAATGAGACACATCTGCTCCTGGCAACACCAGCTACTTTAAGAGGAAGATGGGCATCGAAGAGGATCCTTATGGAGTTTGATAGCCATTTGGGCAAGAAACTGCTCTTGCCTGGACTGATGCATAAACTGGATACAGAAAACCCTCAGAGAGAAGACTGCTGAACTTGCTTAAAGGTGAGATGCTCTTTCGGGGTTCCTGATTCATGAAAGAGTCTGCAAGACATTCTTCAGGACACAGCAGATAGTGACTGAACTGCCTTTGAAATTTCCTGCTTCATTGAAATGTCTGCTGGAAACTATGGACCTGTAGGCTGAAGATGGATGCCCCAATGGTACAGAGGAACTTTGGGTGACTGTCCAGGCAGCGAGATGTCTCTGTGATTTCTAGAGTTTTGTAAGTTGCTTTCTTCTCATTTACTTAGGTAATATTGTATCCTTCTGGAGTCTTTGATGGAGTTGAAGAATAGATAGATAGTTACAGTTGTTTTCCTTTGTTATGATAAAAGAAAATAGATGTAAATATTATAATTGTAATTTTTACTTGATAACTGTTTTGTTATATGTAATTTTGCTACGTTAAAGTTAAAGCCTTCCTTTTTTGTTTAAACAGAAAAGGGGAAATGATGGAGGAAGGTCATTGGTTAATTAATAAAGAAACTGATTGGCCTCATAGGTTAAAACATAGGTGGGAGGAGTAAACAGAACAGAATTCTGGGAGGAAGAGGAAGTGAGCTCAGAGGCCATGCTCCCCTCTCCCAGGCAGATGCGATGAAGCAGGCCACCAGGTCAGACATGCTGAATCTTCCCGGTAAGCGCACCTTGGGGTGCTACACACATTATTAGAAATGGGCTAGTCAGGAAGGGGTACCCTCATCCATTGCTGGTGGGAATGCAATCTTGTGCAACCACTTTGGAAAGCAGTGTTTCAGTTTCTCAGGAAATTCGGGATCAACCTACCCCTGGACCCAGCAATA
>NW_004949155.1:2423032-2435664 GCF_000317375.1 Microtus ochrogaster
AAAAAAAAAAAAGAAATGGGCTAGTCCAGGTGAGAGAGTTAGCTGAGAAGAGTCTAGATATAATGGGCGAAGCAGTGTTTAAATGAATACAATTTGTGTGTTGTTATTTCGGGTAAAGATAGCTGGTGGCGGGAGCTGGGTGGCGGAATGCAACCCGCAGCTCCTACAACAGTTCAGCCTTTGATTACACCAATCAGGTGGCTTATACAGGCAAGGTAAAACAGCAACACGTGTTTTACTAGTTAACGTAATATTCCACAAAACTGACCACTATGGGGTAAGCAATTTTTTTGTCATACCCTTCCTCCAGGATGTATTGCCTTACTACTGGCCCAGGAACCAGAAAAAAAGTGACAAAATCCAAGTGACTATGGATTGACTAAAATCTCTGAAAGCATGAACTAAAATAAATATTTCCAAGTGTAGCACAAATAATAAAAACCCAGAGACAAATATAGGGGTTAAAGCTGAAGATCAGAGAAACAGAGTAGTAAGCCCCTAGAAAGACCTTTTACCTCGACCAATGCTCAGACCATAGGGGCAATCATCAGATGGCCTAGACAGCACTATGTCTTTACCAAACCTCAGACCCCACATTCCAGTAAGTTCCTATCTCTTCCCCTTTATATTTCTCTCACCATTCAGCCAAATCACCCCTCTCTCCACCTCCCTAGTGCTGGGATTAAAGGTGTGTGATTCCCAAATGCTCAAATGATTAAAGTTATGAGCCACCACCACCTGGGTTTGTTCCTGGATCAATCTTGTGTAGTCCACGGGAGCCTGGAACTCAGAAATCCATCTGCCTATATCTCCTGAGTTCTTAGATTAGAGGTGTGTGCCACCACTCCCTGGCCTCTAGTGACCTAACTTTGCACTCTGATCTCCAGGCAAGCTTTATTTATTAAAATACAAATAAAATATCACTACAACAACTTTAAGTTGCTTTTGCTTTTTTTCAGGTATTTTATCACAGCAACAGAAATAACTAATACAACTGCCAAAATGCACCACAGAGTTAAATCAGCAATCAAGTCTGATCCACATGGACCACCATCCTTGGCTAATTGATCATATATCTAGATATGAAATAGCAAACCTCTTATATTCTTAATTGATTTGTCTAATTATAAATAAATGGAATACTGGGTTTCTTTAAAGACTCCACTTAAACTAGAAAAATATTGTGCCAGCTTTATTCCAGCATTGCCCAGAGGAACTTACAGCCTTTTTACCAAAGTAATTGTGCATTGGGGAAAAGGAAATAATTAAAACTTTTCATGGATGACTGGACACTAGCTCTAAACTGATATTGTTTCCAGGAAACCCAACACATCAACGAGGCCCTAAAATCACAGTAAAGAATGTCAGGCAGTCAGTGGAGCTTTTGCTCAAATGTATACCACTGTGGGTTTAGTGGGTCCCTACATTCATCTTTTAATACTTTTCCAGTACTTTCCTAGTTCTAGAATACATAATTGAAGCAGCCATATTTACCAGGAGGTTGACACCCTTCATTTGTTTCCTGACTCATGGAGTGAAATCTATTGTAATGGCCAAAGATAAAAGAAAGCCATTAGAATTTCTTCCATTTATAAAACTCATAAATGCCAACACCAATCCCTAGGACTGTCATGATTAGTGCTTCCATCAAGATTTTCAATGATGCAAGGGTGGAAATTCCCACCATTTCTCTTACTTGGCTGTGTAAAAGACAAAAGTACCATAGACAGAGTTTTTTTTTTCCTTTGGGATGCCAGCACACCAAAAATTGACATGGTGACTTATTATTAATTATGAAAGCTAGTCCTATGGCTTAGCTTACTCCACTAATTCTTATAACTGAAATTAACTCATTTATATTAATCTGTTTGCCTCGTGGTTTTTTACATCTCTTCCACCATGTACCTCCTATTTCCTTTTCATGCCCTCCAGCATCTCCCCATGCCTAGATTCATTCGCCTCTCTCTGCCTGGAATTCCCACCTAATTTCTTCCTGCCTATCTATTGGCCATTCAACTCTTTATGAAACCAATCAGAAAGTGTCATGGCAAAGAGACATCTTCACAGTATACAAAAAGATTATTCCACAACATTCCCCCCTTGGGGCTAAATAAAAAGAAAAGATTTTTAATGCTAACATAATAAAACTATAAACAATAAGGACAATTATCAGGTAAGAATTACACTCAGGAGTGTCTGCTATTATAGTGTTGGGATTTGAGCTTTGGCAGTATGAGCCCAGGATCTTGACCAAAGAGAGGGAAGTAAAGTTTAACAGAGTCAAGATAGGACTAGGCACAGTGCTCATCAATGGCAGGGTACCCAGGACAAAGATGCTTCTGGGTCTTTAAATCTAGAATTTTGTTATTTCCCTTGGAGGAGCCCAGGAGAGCAATATCTCCCAAATGAGGTTTGCAGTTTCAAGGTGGATTAAAAAAGAAAATGCAACAGGGTAAGAATACACTCAACAACATAAAGAGCAATACCAGAAATTAGTGGTTCTACAACAGCAAGACCTGAACATCCCAAAGCAGGTGAAACAGAAAAAAACCTTAAAAATAACTTTATGAAGATGATTGAAGCCCTTATAAAGGAAAATAAAAATTTCCCTTAAAGAAGCAGGGGGGGAGACAAAAAAAAACCTGGAAGAAATAATGTGGGAGTGTCATATATCAATCTGTTGATTTCATTGGTTAAGCAATAAAGAAACTGCTTGGCCCTGATAGGTTAAAACATAGGTGGGAGGAGTAAACAGAACAGAATGCTGGGAGGAAGAAGTGAGCTCAGAGAGAAGCCATGCTCCCCTCTCCTGGGTGGACGCGAGAGCTCTGCGCTCTGAGACACACGTGATGAAGCTCTGACCCAGGATGGACGTAGGCTAGAATCTTCCCAGTAAGCTACATACCTGATTGGAAATGGGGTAGTCCAAGTGCGAGAGTTAGCCGAGAAGAGGCTAGATATAATGGGCCAAGCAGTGTTTAAAAGAATACAGTGTCCATGTAATTATTTCAGGGAATAAGCTAGCCAGGAGGCCGGGGTGCTGGGGACGCAGCCCTGCCGCTCCTATTACTACAAAATCCCTTAAAGAAAATCAAGAAAAAGGAACCAAACTGGTGAAAGAAATGGTTCAAGACTTGAAAACTGAAATAGAGTCAATAAAGAAAACACAAACTGAGAAAAATCTGGAAATGAAAAATCTGGGTAAGTAATCAGGAACTACAGATACAAATATAAGCAACAGAATAAAATATATGGAAGAGAAAATCTTGGTCATTGAAGATACAATAGAGGAAATGGATACATTGGTCAAAGAAAATATTAAATCCAACAAATTCTTAACAAAAAATATCCAGGAAACATAGGACACCATGAATAAAAATAAATATAAGAATAATAGGAATTGAAGAAATTGGAGTCCAGTTCAAAGGCACAGAAAATTAAAATATAATTAAAATAAAATTACTTTCCCAACCTAAAGAAGGACATGCCTATGAAAATACAAGAAGCTTACAGAACACCAAATAGACTAGACCAAAAAAAAGTCCCCTTGCCACATAATAATCAAAACACTAAACATACAGAATAAAGAAAGAATATTAATAACTGCAAAGGAAAAAGGCCAAGTAACATATAAGGCAGACCTATCAGAATTACACCTGATTTCTCAATGGAAACAATGAAAGCCAGAAGTTCCTCGCAGGTATTATGTAAACATTAAGAGACCATGGATGTCAACCCAGACTACTATACTCAGCAGTTTTCAATCAAGACATTCCATAACATAACCAGATTTAATCAATATCTAGCCACAAATCCAGCCTTACACAAAGTACTAAAAGGAAAACTCCAACTCAAAGAAGTTAGCTATACCCACAAAACCACAGGAAATAGATAATCTCACACCAGCAAGTCCCAAAGAAGAGAAACACAAACACACACACACTACCACACACAACAACGAAAACAAAAATATCAGGAACTAGTAATCACTGTTCATTAATATCCCTTAATATCAATAGACTCAATTCGCCTATAAAAAGACAAGGCTAGGCCAGGAAGTGGTGGCACATGCCTTTAAACTCAGCACTCAGGAGGCAGAGAAAGGTAGATCTCTGTGAGTTCGAGGCCAGCCTGAGGTCTATAGAGTATAGTTTTCCTTAGTTATGATAAGAGATAAAGTATATAAATGTAACTGTAATTATTGCTTGATAACTGTTTTGTTATACGTAATTTGTTATATGTAATTTAACTATGTTAAAGTTAAAACCTTCCTTTTATTTAAACAGAAAAGGGGAGGTGATGTGGGATTCCCTCTGTATGTTGTGAATATCACTGGTTAATAAATAAGCTGCTTTGGGCCTGTTGATAGGGCAGAACTTAGGTAGGCAGGGAAGAATAAACTGGATTCTGGGAGAAAGGGGATGGAGTTGGGGAGAAGCCATGGAGCCACTGCCAGAGACAGACAGGCTATACAGCCTTGTTGGTAGGCCATGAGCCTCATGGTAAAATATAAAATACTGGAAATGGGTTAAATTAAGATGTAAGAGTTAGCCAATAAGAATCTAGAGCAAATGGGTCAAGCAGTGATTTAAATAATATAGCTCCTGTGTGGTTGTTTCAGTTCTGGGTGGCTGAGACAAACAAGTGGCCTTCTTCCAAAAGTTTGTCACACTAAATGCTTACATAAAGAAGCTGGGAAAACTGCGCACTAGTGAATTAACAGAAAACCTGAAAGCTCTAGAACAAAAAGAAACAAACTCACCCAGAAAGAGTAGACAGTGTGAAATAATCAAATAGATAGCTGAAACCAATAAACAGAAACAAAAAACAATACAAAGAGTCAATGACAAAAAAAAGAGTTGGCTCTTCAAGAAAATTAATAAGATTGACAAAACTTTAAACTAACCAAAAGGCAGAGAGAGAATATTCAAATTAACAAAATCAGAAATGAAAAGGGTTACATAACAACAGACACAGAGGAAAATCAGGTCATACTTCAAGCACTGGTACTCCACACAATTGTGAAACATAAAAGAAACAATTTTCTGGATAAGTACCATATTCCAAAATTAAATCAAGACCAGATAAGCAAATTATATAGACTAAGGAAATAGAAAAAGTCATCAAAAGTCTGCTAACCAAAAGAAAAGGCAAGGTCCAGATGGTTTCAGTGCAGAATTCTACAAGAACTTCAAAGAAGAACTAATACCAATACTTTTCAAATTGTTCCACACAATAGAAACAGAAGGAACATTGCCAAACTCTTTTTATAAGGCTACATTTACCCTGATATCCAAACCACAGAAAGATGCAACTAAGAAAGAGAATTCTAGACCAGTATCACTCATAAAAATTGATGTAAAAATACTCAATAGCATACTGGCAAACTGAATCCAAGAACATATCAGAAACATCATCCACCATGACCAAGAAGGCTTGATCCCAGAGATGCAGGGATGGTTCAAAATACAAAAATCCATCAATGATCTTCACCATATACACAAACTGAAAGAAAAAACTACATGGTCATCTCATTAGATTGCCTTTGACAAAATTCAACACCTCTTCATTAACGGTCTTGGAAAGAGCAGGGATTCTAGGAACACACCTAAACATAGTAAAGGCAATACACAACAAGCCAACAGTCCACAATAAACTAAATGGAGAAAAACTCAAAGCGATTCCACTAAAATCAGGAACAAAACAAGGCTGTCCCCTCTTTCCATACCTCTTCAATATAGTACTTGAAGTTCTAGCTAAAGCAATAAGACAACAAAGGAGATCAATTGAATACAAATCGGAACACAAGAAGTCGAATTGTTGCTATTTGCTGATAATATAATAGTATCCATAAATAACCCCCAAAATTCTGCCAGAGAACTCCTACAACTGATAAACACCTTCAGGAAAGCAGCAAGATACAAGATTAACTCAAAAAAATCAATGGCCCACCTATATACAGATGATAAATAGGCTGAGAAAGAAATCAGAGAATCATCACCCTTTACAATAGCCACAAATGGCATAAAATACCTTGGGGTAACTCTAACCAAACAAATGAAGAACGTGTATGACAAGAACTTTAAATCTTTGAAGAACAAAACTGAAGAAGACACCAGAAAATGCAAAGATCTCCCATGCTCTTGGGTAAGTAGTATTAACACAGTAAAAATGGCAATCTTACCAAAAGCAATCAACAGATTCAATGCAGCACCCATCAAAATTCCAGAAAAATTCTTCCCAGACTTCAAAAGAACAATACTCAACTTCATATGGAATAATAAAAATAAAACAGTATAGCCAAAACAATCTTGGACAATAAAGAAACTTCTGGAGGCATCACCATTCCTTGCTTTTAAGTCTACCATAGAGCTACAGTAATGATAACAGATTAGTATTGGCATAAAAACAGATAGGAGGGCCAATGGAATCAAATTGAAGACCCAGATATTAATCCAGATATCTATAAACACTTGATATTGACAAGAAGTTAAAATTATAAAATGGAAAAAAGAAAGCATATTTAAAACATGGTGCTAACATATCTGGTGTTGGCATGTAGAAGAATAAAAATAGTTTCATATCTATCACCATGCACAAAACTCAAATCAAAATGACTCAAATACCTCAGCATAAAACCAACCACACTGAGCCTCATAGAAGAGAAAGTGGGAAGTACCCTTGACTGTATAGGCACAGGAGACCACTTCCTAAACATAACCCCAGTAGCACAGACACTGCGAGAAACAATTAATAAATGGTATCTCCTAAAAGTGAGAAGCTTCTATAAAGCTAAGGACATGGTCAACAGAACAAAATGGCAGCCCACGGAATAGGAAAAGAACTTTACCAACCCCACATCTGACAGAGGACTAATCTCAAAAATATACAGATAACTCACAAAACTACACCACAAAAGAATAAATAATCCAATAAAAATGGGATATAGACCCAAACAGAGAACTCTCAACAGACTGAAAGACACTTAAGAAAGTGTTCGATATCCTTAGCCATCAGAGAAATGCAAATCAAAAGTGACACTGAGATACCCCCTTACACCTGTCAGAACGGTTAAGATCAAAAACACTGATGATAGCTTATGCTGGAGAAGATGTGGAATAAGGGCAACACTCCTCCATTGCTGGTGGGAGTGTAACCTTGTGCAGCCTCTTTGGAAATTAGCATGGCAGTTTCTCAAAAACATAGGAATCAATCTACCTCAGGACCTAGCGATACCACTTTTGGGCATACACTCAAAGAATACTCAATCATACCACAAGGACATTTGCCCAGCATTATTCATAATAGCCAGAACCTGAAAACAACCTAGATGCCCTTCAACTGAAGAACTGATAAGGAAAATGTGATACATTTATACAATAGAGTACTACTCATCAGTAAAAAAAAATGGCACCTTGAAATTTGGAAGGAAGTAGACAGAACTAGAAAATATCATCCTAAGTGAGTTAACCCAGACCCAGAAAGACAAACATAATATGTACTTTCTCATATGTAGATATTAGACATAAAGAAAATAATAATCAGCCTACAGCCCACAACCCCAGAGAATGTAGACAAAGAGAACCCTAAGAGACACATACATGGATCAACTTAGGAAGGCAAAAAAGACAAGATCTCCTGAGTAGATTGGGAGCATGGGGGCAGAAGGAGTGTGGAAAAGGAGATGAGTGGAAGGAATGGAAGTGGGGAAAATGAATAGCTCAATAAAACAATAAAAAATGTACTTCATTTATAATGTCCAATCCATTAGTATTTGGCAAATTCAGAGAAAATACTCTATTATCTATCTTGGTAAGTCCAAAGTTTTTACCTAATTTGATTTCTATTATAACCAAGAAAGACTTTAACTATAACTATCTAGTCTCTAACTCCTTCAGAGACCTGAGAAGGATATCATATTACCTGAGTAAACAGGAATTGAAGAGTAAGAAACTTCCAAAACCATAAAATCATAGAGGCATCTGGGTACATGGACACTCATCCCAAGGTTTCTCTGTAATGTTGGGGCATCCATCTTTAGCCTACAGTCCTAGAATATCTGACAGACTTTTATGTAAAACAGGATTGTCCTACCTTATCTTGGCAAAGTTAGGCAGTCACTTTCTTTTGTGCTCTGTTTACTCAGTTTGGACAGCATATTGTCACTGGTCAAGGCAAGGGAAATTTCTTTCTAAAATGGGTATCTTTGCCACATATTAAAGCAAATTCCAAATGGAGTTTTTTTTTTTATGTCTGCCATCCTCTTTTTGAGCAAATTGGAACAGATGTGTCTCACTGTAATGAAAAGACCTATGTTATTAAAACATTAAAATGCCATATTCTGTAGGTCTCTAGTGTTTGAAAACCATCTATTTATTTAAAGTATGTCTCTGATTAACCTTGAAATTATACCTAACATGATTATAAGTTTGATTGTTATAAATAACTAACTACTAACGTGTATTTCTTTATTATCCTAAAAAGCTTTCAAGGAAAGAACTTGAAATTATATTTTTAAAAGAGCTGCATAGGTACAATACCTTAAACAATAACTAGAAACATATAATACAGTGTAACAAAAATAATCTTAAATTTGTATCAACATACAAAAATATCTTAAACAAGAATAGATACACATATAATATGCTAACAAAAATAACCTTGAATTTGTATCAATAAACAAAAATCCATACCAATGTAAAATATTTGAGATTAATAGTTGTTTTTAGTTTAAAGTAGATTCAATAGTCTGCCCTTTTATCCTATCATTTTCATGCAGCCTTTTTTTCTTTTCAGAATGAGATCTTTGAATCCAACCTCCCTTGTTTAGTTTCCTCCTTGACCATGATCAATAAAAACTTGTAACTGACTCCCTTAAATGATGAGAAACATCCATAATACACCTATTTACCAAAAACTACCCTCTCAACCTCTTGGAAATTTAGGTGTTGTGTTCTTAAAATTACTTCCTGTTGTCTGTGGGTGACAGTATCTTTTTTCCAGACAGGGTTTTTCTGTGTAACTAGCTGTCCTGGAACTAGCTCTGTAGACCAGACTGGCCTCAAACTCACAGAGATCTGCCTGCCTCTGCCTCCCGAGTGCTGGGATTAAAGGTGTGTCCCACCACCTCCCAACTGGCTGACAGTGTCTTTAAGGAACCCTGAGAATATTAAGATAATGGTCAAGTCCTGGGAGAGCTATCCATAATATTTGTTGTGTGGTCTTTGTGCAAAGGGAAAGCTTATCTGTAGTCTTATTTGGAATAGTCTCTGAGACTGGACCATCTCAACTAGCAGCTTTGTAGTTGTTCTGGAATACAGGCATTCAAAGAGGCTGGATCATTTGGGCTATTTATCTTGTCTTTATTCATGTCTAGTCCTTTTGTTCTGAAAGCATATAAACTTTTAAAGATAACATAATACCGGTATTAACACAAATATGGAATATGCAGTATATGCAAAAGTCAGATAAAGAGTTGTTTTATGTTTGATCAGATAAAAGACATCTGTCAACTTTTTTTTGAGACAAGGTTTCTCTGTAGCTTTGGTACCTATCCTGGAACTAGCTCTTGTAGACCAGGCTGGCCTCGAACTCACAGAGATTTGCCTGCCTCTGCCTCCCGAGTGCTGGGATTAAAGCCATGCACCACCATCACCTGGCAATATCTGTCAACCTTATAAGTCTGTTTTGAGTTTGTAACCAAACTGTTATGAGGACTTTGTAGTCAACAAGATTTATCATGTCTCATTTCATCTCAGAGATATTCCTATGAGAGAGATCAGCATATGCATCACCTGTTGGATAGTCTTTCTTGGCTTTTTCCCTCATATCTATAGCTAAGATCCTCAGGAGGTCTCTCCTAGTCAAATATGATCTCAATTAACTTTGAAGGAACCATAGCTTTTCATTTTCAGTAGAAACAAAAGCATAACTTCTACCCCAATGCAACACATTGTTTGACTTCCATTTTGAAAGCAAGTTATTCCTAAAGTATATAGGCTTGTTTAATTCAGTAGTCCCTTCCACAATCCAATGTCTCTCAGCAGCTGTCATTCTTTGTTCATTAGCATTCAAAAAACTCAGTCAACTAAACAGCATACAGGATCCAGATTCTATGTGTATTTGCCATCTTTATATGGCTTTTAAAAACTGCTACTTTACTCTTTTTTTAAAGACTACATTGTTTTTAAACTATTTTTCCACAACTGTCTATCCTCATTTTTTCCTTCTTCAGCATCTAAGGACATTTTAAAACATACTCTACCATTTTGGAGTTTTTCTCTGTCTGGACCTGGCTATACTAAGCATTTGCAGTGTTCTCTGACAGAATGAAAACAAATCTCTCCTTCCTTTCTTCCTTCCTTCCTTCCTTCCTTTGGATGCCTCATGATTTTAAAGATATATCTTTCAAAAACACAACAGTTTCTATTTTCATTACAGTAGAGGTTTTCAGAAATTCATATATTTATTTTATGTCCTGGCCGCATCCTCCCCCCATTCTTCCCTCCCTGTCAGTCTCCCAATTCCTACTCCCACCCCCAATCCTCTCCTCCTCTGTCTTTATCCAGGAAAGTACAGGTCTCCTATGAGTATTAATAAAACATGGTAGATAAAATTGCAGTAAGACTAAATACCTCTCCATGTATTAAGGCTGGCTAGGCAAGATGACCCAGTATGAGAAGTATAATACCAAAAGCCACTAAAAAAGTTGGAGTCAGCCCCTGTTACCGCTGTTAGGAGTTCCACAAGAGGACCAAGTTACACAACTATAGCATATGTGCAGGGTGCTTAAGTCAGTCTCATACATGCTCCCTGGTTGTCATTTCAGTCTCTGTGGGCCCCTATGATCCTAGCTTAATTGATTGTGTGAGCTTTCTCATGGTGTCCCTCTGGCTCCTATACTCATTTCTCCTCCTTTTCTGCAGGACTCCCAAACTCTGCTTAATGTTTGGATATGGATCTCTGCATCTGCCTCCATCAGTTGCTAGATAATGCCTCTCTGATGACAATTGGGCCAGGCACCAATCTGGTCATAGAAGATGGCCAGTTCAAGCTACTTATTGACTATTTGATGCGGGAGAATTGTCTGTATTCTGTCAATCATATTATAAATAAACGCTGATTGGCCAGGCAGGAAATATAGGGAAAACCAGACAGGAAGTAGAAATGATGTAATGAGAACAGGAGAATTCTGGGAAGGAGGAAGTTAATTCCTCCCACTCTTGCCCAGACCACCGAGCAGCAGGATGTGAGCTGCCCCACTGAAAAAAGGTACTGAGCCACACGGCTAACATAGATCAAAAAAATGGGTTAATCAAGATGTGAGAGTCATCCAGTGAGAGGCTAGAGCTAATGGGCCAATCAGCTTATAATTTATGGAGACCTATTTGTGATTTTTCTCTAGGGCTAAACAGTTGTGGGGAACCTGGTGGGAGGACAGAAACCCAAACAAGCAGGCCTGACCCCTGCTCATGTTACAGATTGGCGTCCACATGGATAACTGCATCCACAAAAAGCCTGAGAAAGCTTGGGAAAGACTAGAGTAAAACATTTTGGTTTTCAGCCGTAGCAGGAAAAAGCTGCTGTTTTAAAATGCTGGCTTTCTGGGCTGTCCTGCCAGGGAAAACTCCTGACTCTTTTAAGCAGGCAGTCCAGACTATGGAGCTATGGACACAATGTTGCAACTTGCTTCCTGGACCTTGAAACACCATAGGAGTTTTTCACTGTTGTTTACACACTATTGCAGCTTGCTTCCTGGCAAGGACCTTAAAAACACCATAGAGTTATGACAAAAAACTTCTCCATATTCCTTAGCAAATTAAAGACCCATGTGATCAAAAAAGAGAGAGATACAGTAAAGAAAGATTCAAAGAGTAACAAAACCTCTAAATGGTTTACAGCGTATTAAAAATATATACAGGCTAAAGATTAAAGTTCTCAAAAAAAGAAAAAAGAGAGTAGCCTGGGAGGCAGAAACAGACAGATCTCTATGAGTACAAGCATAGCCTGGTTTACAGAGGAAATTCGAGGACAAAGATACACAGAGAACCTGTCTCAAAAAGCCAAAAGTTAAAAGTAAAAATAAAAGAAATAGAGGTTAAAATAAAGCCACGTAAAGATGGAAAATACAGAGAATCTTGATACTGTATGTTATTATGCTCTCTTTGAATTGTTTGAATGCTGAGGAAGGAGAAACAGCTGCTAAAAGACACTTGCTTATAAATGCTGCAGAATTAATCCAAGATAGGTATTTTGAAAATGCCTTGGCTTTGAAGTCAAAAGGTATGTTACTTTGGAGAAGAGATTTTGCTTTTGTTTCTACAGAAAATGAGAGGCTGTGGATTTAATCAGAGTTAAGAAAAATCCAGTTTGATCAAGGAAGACCACCTGAGAAGTCTCTGTCAGGAATAAATGGCCCAGATGTCTGAGTTCTTCATCCAAAACAGGTTCAAGACTGCTGCCTGAGATGATCAAGACTCACAGGGATACTTCAGTCAGGACTTGATCATAACTCTAAATTTTCTTTAGGTCCCCATAAGATTATCAGTGTCCCCAACCAGCTGGAAGTAGCCTGGAATACTACATTACCCCCCCAAAAATGGACTATGGATATTTTCCTTTGTTTTTTTTTT
>NW_004949155.1:2436029-2437742 GCF_000317375.1 Microtus ochrogaster
CTATGTGTGATTTTTCTCTGGGACTAAACAGTTGTGGGGTACCTGGTGGGAGGAGAAAAACCCAAACAAACTAGCAGGCACCTTCATGTTACAACTATTGCTAGATGTCTTAGCTGGAGTACTCTCCATACACTTCTGGGACAGTCCCCTGCATCAGGATTCTGCCAAACACCAAAAGGCCTACCCCCAACAGTCCCCCTTAGCACTCTCCCTCTATATTCCTTCCCAACATGATAGTTCATGTTTCCATCCCCACCTGCCCTCAGTCCACTCATGAAATCTCTTCTACTTTCCTTTCCCAGGGAGATCTGGGTGTCCCCCCATGAATTCTTCTTATTGCCTAGTTTCTTTGGATCTGTGGATTACAGCATAGTTATACTTTATTTTACAGCTAATATCCACTTATGAGTGAGTCTATAATGTGTTTCTCTTTGTCAGCCTGGGTTTCCTCACTCAGGATGACTTTTTTCTAGTTCTATTCATTTGCCTGCAAATTTCATGCCGTCCTTGTTTTTAATGGGTGAGTAATACACCATCATGTAAATGTACCACATTTTCTTTATCTATTCCTTGGTAGAAGTACAACTAGGTTGTTTCCAGGCTCTAGACAAATAAAGATGCTACAAACAAAGTTGAGCAAGTGTCCTTATGGTAAGTTTGAGCATTCTTGGGTAATGCCCCAGAGTGGTATAGCTGGGTTTTGTGGTAGATTGACTTCCAATTTTCTGAGGAACCACTACACTGACTTCAAAAGTGGCTGTACAAGTTTACACTTCCATTAGAAATGAAGGAGTGTTCCCCTTGATTCATACCCTCTCTAACATGAGCTGTCACTTGTGTATTTATCTTAGTAATTCAGAGAGCTGTAAGATAGAATCTCAGAGTCCTTTTGATTTGTATTTCCCTGCATGATGACAAGAATGTTGAACATCTCTATAAGTGTGTTTTGGCCATTTGAGACTCTTTTGTTGAGAATTCTGTTTAAATTTGCACCCCATTTTTAATTGATTTGGTTTGTTGATATCAAATTTCTTGCATTCATTATATATTTTGGAAATCAGCCCTCTGTTAGATGTTGGGTTGATGAAGATCTTTACCATTCTGTGGGCTGCTGTCATTTTGTCCTATTAATGGATTCCTTTGGTTTATAGAAATTTTTACTTTCTTAAGGTCCCATTTATTTACTAAATTGTCAATCTTAGTGCCTGTGCTATTGGTGCTCTGTTAAGGAAGTTCTCTCCTGTGCCAATTCATTCGAGATTATTTCCCACTGTCTCTTCTATCAGATTCAGTGTATCTGAATTTATGCTGAGGTCTTTGATCTACTTGGACTTGAGTTTTATGCAGGGTGATAAATATAGTTTTATTTGCATTCTTCTACATGTCAACATCTAGTTAGACCAGAACCATTAGTTAAAGAACCTTTCTTTTTCCATTGTATAATTTTGGCTTCTTTGTCAAAAATTAGGTTTTCATAGGTGGGGGTTTACATATGAGTCTTTGATTTTATTACATTGATCAACCTGTCTGTTTTCATGCCAGTACCAAGCTGTTTTTATTATATAGTTCTGTGGTAGAGCTTCAAATCAGGGATGGTAATACCTCTGGAAGTTTGTTTATAGTACAGGATTGTTTTAGCTATTCTGGATTTTTTTCCATATGAAGTTGAGTATCGTTCTTTCAGGTCTGTAAAGAATTGTGTTGGGTCCAGGG
>NW_004949155.1:2439537-2440520 GCF_000317375.1 Microtus ochrogaster
GGGATAAAACCGGACTCTCTGAACATGGCGAACAATGAGGGCTGATGAGAAGCCAAGGACAATGGCACGGGGTTTTGACCCTACTTCATGTTCTAGCTTTTTGGGAGCCTAGCCAGTTTGGTTGTTCACCTTCCTAGACATGGACGGATGGGGGCGGACCTTGGACTTTCCACAGGGCAGGGAACCCTAACTGCTCTATGGACTGGAGAGGGAGGGGGAGAGGAGCTTGGGGGAGTGGGAGAAGGATGGGAGGAGGGGGAAACTTTTTTTTCCTTTTCTCAATAAAAAAAAGAATGAAAAAAAAGAATTGTGTTGGGATTTTAATGGGGATTGCATTGAACCTTCAGATTTTTTTTTTATAAGATGGCCATTTAACTGTTGTTAATCTACTGATCCATGAGCATGGGAGATCTTTTTGTCTTCTGATATATTCTTTAATTTCTTTCTTCAAAGACTTGAAGTTCTTGTCACACATGTTCTTCACTTGTTTGGTTAGAATTATGCCAAGAGATTTTATTTTATTTGAGGCTATTGTTAAGGGTGGTGATTCTCTGATTTCTTTCTCAGCCCATTTATCATTTGTATATAGGAGGACTACTGATTATTTTGAGTTAATTTTGTGTCCAACTGATGTGTATCCCCTCTGATACCCTCTGTATGCTGTGAATACCATTGGTTAATAAAGAATCTGCATAGGCTTATTGTAGCACAGAATAGGGCAAGACAGAAATTCCAAGAAGGTAGAGGAGGGGAAAGTAGGTGGAGTCAGAGAGAAACCATATAACTACCATAGGAGAAAGATGACAGACAGATGGAACCTTACTGGTTGGCCACAGCCATGTGGTGATACACAGATTAATAGAAGCAGGTTAACTTAATATATAAGAGCTGGTCATTAAGAAGCATGAGCTAATATTCCAACCAGTGTCATAATAATACAGTTTCTGTGTGATTATTTCAGGTCTGGGTGGCTGTGAAACGAA
>NW_004949155.1:2444495-2453821 GCF_000317375.1 Microtus ochrogaster
TGGTCTCGAACTCACAGAGATCCGCCTGCCTCTGCCTCCCGAGTGCTGGGATTAAAGGTGTGCGCCACCATCGCCCGGCTGTTATGATCTTTTTTTTTTTTTTACATGTTCTTGGTTTCATTTTGCCAGTATTTTATTGAGTATTTTGCACCAATATTCATAAATGAAATTGGAGTCTAATTCTCTTTCTTCATTGTGTCTTTGTGTTGTTTCGGTGTCAGGGTGACTGTGGCCTCATAGGAAGAATTTAGTGATGTTCATTCTGTTTTTATTTTGTGGAATAATTTGAAGACTATTGTTATTAGCTCTTCTTTGAAAGTCTGGTAGAACTCTGCACTAAAACTATCTGGCCATGAGATTTATTTTTTGGTTCAGAGATATTTAATACTACTTCTATTTCTTTAGGTGTTATTGGTCTATTTAAATTGTTTAAATGATCTTTATTTAACTTAGGTAAGTGGTGTCTGTCAAGAATTTTGTCTGTTTCTTTTAGATTTTCCAGACTTGTGGAGTACAGGTTTTGGAAGTATTACCTAATGATTCTCTGTATTTCCTTGGAGTCTGTTGTTATGTCCCCCTTTTTCTTCTGATTTTATTGATTTGGATATTCTCTCTTTGTCTTTTAGTTAGTTTGGATAAGGGTTTATCTATTTTGTTGATTTTCTTGAAGAACCAATTCTTTGTTTCAGTAATTGTTTGTATTGTTCTCTTTTCTATTTTATTGATCTCAGCCCTCAGTTTGATTATTTCCTGCTATCTACTCCTCTTAGGTGTGTCTTCTTCTTTTGGTTCTAGAAGTTTCAGGTGTGCTGTTATGTCCCTAGTTTGAGATCTCTCCAAATTCTTCATGAAGGCACTTAGTGCTATGAACTTTCCTTTCAGCACTGCTTTCATTGTTTCCTACAAGTTTCAGTATGTTGTGCATAATTTTCATTGAATTCAAGGAAGTTTTTACTTTCTTTATTTCTTCCTTGTCCCAGGTGTAACTCAGCAGAGAATTATTCCGTTTCCACGAGTTTGTATGTTGAAATCCAGCTTCAGTCCATGGTGGTCTGATGAGCTAAGATATAGGGGGTTATTTCAGTTTTTTTTATATCTGTTGAGACTTGTTTTGTGGCCAAGTATATGATCAGTTTTGGAGAAGGTTTCATATATTACTGAAAAGAAGGCATATTCTTTTGTGTTTTGGTGAAATGTTCTGTAGAAATGTCAGTTTTATTTGAATCAAAATAAGTTATTTCTGTTATTTCTTTGTTTAATTTCTGTCTAGATGACCTGTCCATTGGTGATGATGGACTGTAAAGTTTTCCACTATTATTGTGCCAGGTTCTACATGTGATTTAAGGATTAATAATGTTTCTTTTCCAAATGTAGTTGGTCTTACATTTGGGACATAGATTTTCAGAATTGAGACATGACCTTGGTGAATTTATCCTTTGATGAATATGAAATGCCCTTCTCCAACTCCTTTGATTAATTTTACTTTGAAGTC
This sequence comes from Microtus ochrogaster, assembly GCF_000317375.1. Lineage (NCBI taxonomy): Eukaryota > Metazoa > Chordata > Mammalia > Rodentia > Cricetidae > Microtus > Microtus ochrogaster. Next base: position 2,445,988 of record NW_004949155.1, read on the forward strand.
TACTTTGTTAGATATTAGAATAGCTACATCAGCTTGCTTCTTAGGTTGATTGTAAAATATTTTTCAAACCCTTTACTCTGAGGTAATGTTGATCTTTGATGTTAAGGCACAATTTTTGTGTGCAGCAAAATGTTGGATACTATTTCTGTATCTAATCCTGTCTTAGTTAGGGTTTCTATTGCTGTGACAAAATGCCATGACCTTAAAAGCAAAGAAGAAAGGGTTTGTTTAGCTTATACTTCAGCATTGTTGGTCTTCACTGAAGGAAGTGAGGATAGGAACTCAAACAGGGCAGGATCCTAGAGGCAGGAAATGATGCAAAGGCCTTGGAGGGGTGCTGCTTACTAGTTTGCTTCCCATGGTTTTCTCACCCTACCTTCTTATAGAATCCAGGGCCAGCAGCCCATGGAAGGCACCACCCACCATGGACTGGGCCCTCCCCCATTGATCACTAACTGAGAAAATGCCTTACAGCTAGATCTCATGGGGGTATTTCCTCAGCTGAGGCTCCTTCCTCTGATAACTTTATAGCTTGTGTCAATTTGACACACAAAACCACCCAGTACAAATCTGTTAGCCTGTGTCTTTTCATCAGTGAGTTGAATCCACTGGTATTGAGGAATATTAATGACCAATGTTTGTTAATTCTTCTTTTGTTGTTAGTAGTGTGTGTGTGTGTGTGTGTGTGTGTGTGTGTGTGTGTGTGTGTGTGTTGTTTCAATTCTTTGAGTTTTGCTGGTATGAAATTATCTATTGCCTGTGTTTTATGGGTGTAGTTAACTTCCTGGAGTTGGAGTTTTCCTTCATGTACCTTCTATCAAACTGGGTTTATAAAAAGAATTGTTTAAATTTGACTTTGTGCTGAAATATCTTGTTTTCTCCATCTATAGTGATCGATAGTTTTGAGGGCTATAGTAGTCTGGGCTGACATCTGTGGTGTCTTAGGGACTGCAAGACATCATGCCACGGCTTCTGAGATTTAGGGTCTTCATTGAGAAGTTGGGTGTGAGTCTAATAGGTCTTCCTTTATATGGTACTTAGCCCTTTTCCCTTGCCACTTTTAATATTCTTTTTATGTTCTGTATGGTTAGTGTTTTGATTATTAGGTGGTAAGGCAATTTTCTCTTCTGATCCAATCTATTTGGTGTTCTATATGTTCCTTCTACTTGTATAGGCATATCTTTATTTAGTTTGGGAAAAACTTCTTGTATGATTTTGTTTATTCTCTGTTTTTTTTAACTGGGTTTCTTCTTCTTCTATTCCTATTGTTCTTATGTTTGGTCTTTTCATAGTGTCCCAGATTTCTTGGATGTTTTGTGTTAGTAATTTTTTATATTTAACATTTTCTTTGGCTGATGAATCTATTTCCTCTATTGTGTCTTCAATGCCTGAGATTCTCTCTTTAATTTGTGTTTTCTTTATTGCTTCTATTTCCATTTTCAGGTCTTTAACAGTTTATCTGTTTGTTTTTTCATGGTTTTCTTTTGGGAATTTATTGATTTCTTCTAATTTTTTTGTTTCTCTTTTCCTCAATTTCTTTAAGAGATGTGTTAATATCCTCTTTAAGGACTTCTATTATCTTCATAAAGTAATTTTAAGGTCATTTTCTTGTGTTGAATTATTCAGGTATTATTGTTGTAGCATAACGGGGCTATGGTGATGTCATAATGCTTTTTCTGTTATTGATTGTGTTATTACACTGGCATTTAGGACTTATGATTTGAAATGATTTTAGGTCTAGGTGTTGATTCCTGCATTTGCCTTTGTTGGATGGGTGTTTTTCCCCTTGGTTTCTCTGTCCTTTCTGGTGTTCTGGCTTAAATCACCAAGTATTCTGCTGACTAGTATGTTTTCAGGTTCAGTAGGGTGTCCCTTCTGGGATTTGGGAGGCTAGGGGTTCCCTAGATCCACCCCTCGCCTTTCCTAAAGCCAAAGTACTCTTCCAAAGTTGTAGACCAGGATATGAAGAGCAGGGGAGGGGGTGTAGACTGGCATCCCTAGATCTGGTCTTGCCTCTGGGGTCCCTAGGATCAGCCTGGCTTCTAGTACAGCTGCCAGCCCGGGGGTCCCTAGATCCATCCTGTGCTCCAGTAAGGCTGAATTCTTCTGAAGTTGTAGACCTGGGGTTCCTAAATCTGGACTGGCCTCTGGGGTTCCTAGAATCAGCCTGGCCTCTTGTAAGAGTGCGAGGCTGTGGGTGCAGTCTGGTGTTGTTGGAAAGGCTTTAAAGAGTGTTAGCTGGCAGTAGGCAGTGCCGTACCAGAGGTTCCTTGAGTCTGCCTGGCCTCTGGTAAAGCCAAAGACCTCTTCCAAAGTAGTCATCCGGGATATGGGGCCCAGGGATGGGTCTGGGGTTTTACTGGATGGTGGGTAGAGTTTTTCCCCTGGGGTCTCTGGGACCACTCTGGCCTCCAATACAGCTGCCAGGGGCTGTGAGACTTAATGTGGAGTCCAGGGGAGGGAGTGCAGTCTAAGTGTGCTGGACAGGCTTTGAATAATGTTAGTGGGCAGTGAGTGGTACCTGAGACAAATCTTAAACTGCCATGTCAGTTGCTATGTGGCTCAGTTTAGCGCATGGTGTTGGTTCCTGGTGCTGGTGCTGGTGCTGGTGGTTGGCTCCAGCCCACAGGCAGCAGCCAGTAACTGTGCCTCTGCCTGGCTAGCCTGCCTGAGAGACAACAGGAGTAGGAAGCTACATCTGACTCCTTGTCCCGAACTTTTCTTAACTTTCTCAGGCCATGTGTTTGTATATTCAAGCCTCAACATTGGTTGCAATATGTAGACAAATTTTTCTTTAGGCCACCAGCTCACAAAAAAATTATACAGAGACTTATTAATTATGAAAGCTCAACCTATACCTTAGGTTTATCCCACTAGCTCTTATAACTTAAATTAACCCATTTATATTAATCTATGTCTTACCCTATGGCTTTTTACATCTCTTCCATTTTGTACCTCCTGTTACCTTCCCATGTCTTCTGGCACCTAGATTCATTCTCCTCTCTGCCCAAAAGTCCCACCTAAACTCTTCCTGCATAGCTATTGGCCATTCAGCTCTTTATTAAACCAATCAGAAGATGCCTTGGCAAAGACACATCTTCGCAGTGTACAAAAAAAATTCTGCAACCGTGTGCTTTGGAAAATAACAGTGGGTTATCACAAGCTTAACCAAGTTGTGACTCCAATTGCAGCTTCTGTATAGTACATGATTTCATTGATTGAGAAAATTAACATATTCAGCACACAGTTACTGACATAGCAAATGCTCTTTTTCTCTCCTACATCAGTCCCACCAGAGGCAGTTTGATTTCAGGTTACAAGGCCACCAATAACCACTGGTCTATCTCAGATCATATTATCTGTGCATATGTACAAACAAACTTAGATTTTTAAGATTCTTTCATCCTCTGAGATTATGTACTTGCATCTTCCCTCTTTCCTTTTCTCTTTCCAAAGGCAACTACATACCTTCCTTTTTCTTTTTCAAACTTATGGCCTCTATTTTTCTTTTTTTATATATTTTTATTTTTCCATTCAAAAATTTCCACTTCCTCTCCTCCTCCCATTCCTCTCCTGCTCTCCCACTCACTCTCCTCTCTCCCCCTCCAGTCTTAAGAGAGGGCAGAGTACCCTGCCCTGTGGGAAGTCCAAGGCCCTCCCCCACTCCATCCAGGCCTAGGACAGTGTTCATCAAAATAGACTAGGGTCCCAAAAAGCCAGTACATGCAGTAGAAACAAGTCCCAGTGCCTTTATCAATGGCTTCTCAATCCGCCCCATTGTCAGCCACATTCAGAGAATCCAGTTTGAGCACATGTTCATTCAGTCCAGCTGGATTTGGTGAGCTCCCATTAGATCAGGCACACTGTCTCAGTGGGTGGACCAATCCCTCACGGTCCTGACTTCCTTACTCATCTTCTCCCTCCTTCTGCTCTTTAACTGGACCTTGGGAGCTCAGTCCAGTGCTCCAATGTGGGTCTCTGTCTCTATCTCTATCCATCGCCAGATGAAGGCTCTATGGTGATATTCAAGATATTCATCAGTGTGGCTATGGGACAAGGCCAGTTCAGGCACCCTCTCCTCTGCTGTCCAAGGACCTTGCAGGGGACATCCCCATGGACACCTGGGATCCCCTCTAGAGTCAAGTCTCTTGCCAACCCTAAAATGGTTCTCTTAATGAAGATATCTTCTTCCCTGCTCGTATATCTGTCCTTCCTCCATCTCAACTCTCCCACTCCCCAAGCTTCCCCAATCCTTCCCTTCTCCCTTCTCTCTCCCCCTCTCTCCTTTCCCTCATCCCACCCCCACCCCCATGCTCCCAACTTTTGCCTGGCGATCTTGTCTGCTTCCAATTTCCAGGAGAATCTATAGATGTCTTTGTTTGGGTTCACCTTATTATTTGGCTTCTCTAGACTTGTGAACTATAGGCTCAATGTCCTTTGTTTATGGCTAGAATCCACTAATGAGTGAGTACATACCGTATTTATCTTTTTGGGTCTGGGTTATCTCACTCAGGATAGTGTTTTCTATTTCTATCCATTTGCATCCAAAATTCAAGATGTCATTTTTTTCCCGCTGAGTAGTACTCTAACGTGTATATGTTCCACACTTTCTTTATCCATTCTTCCATTGAGGGGCATCAAAGTTGTTTCCAGGTTCTGGCTATTACAAATACTGCTGCTATGAACATAGTTGAACAAATGCTTTTGTAGTATTATTGGGCATCTCTTGGGTATATTCCCAAGAGTGGTATTGCTGGATCTTGAGGTAGGTTGATTCCCAATTTCCCAAGAAACCGCCACGCTGATTTCCAAAGTGGTTGCACAAGTTTGCATTCCCTCCAGCAATGGACGAGTGTTCCCCTTACTCCACATCCTCTCCAGCATAGGATATCATTGGTATTTTTGATTTTAGCCATTCTGACAAGTGTAAGATGGCATCTCAGAGTTGTTTTGATTTGCATTTCCCTGATCTCTAAGGAAATTGAACATGACCTTAAGTATCTTTTGGCCATTTGAACTTCTGGTGAGAATTCTCTGTTCAGTTCAGTACCCTATTTTTTAATTGGCTTATTTAGAATTTTAAAGTATCTTGGGGTAACACTAACCAAGGAAGTGAAAGTTCTATTTGACAAGAACTTTAAGGCTTTGAAGAAAGAAATTGAAGAGGATACCAGAAAATGGAAGGATCTCCCATGCTCTTGGATTGGTAGGATCAACATTGTAAAAATGGCAATTCTACCAAAGGCAATCTATAAATTCAACCCAATCCCTATCAAAATTCCAACAAAAGTCTTCACAGACCTTGAGAGAACAATAATCAACTTTATGTAGAAAAACAAAAAACCCAGGATAGCCAAAACAATCCTACACAATAAAGGTACTTCTGGAGGCATTACCACCCCTGACTTCAAACTCTGTTGCAGAGCTACAATAATGAAAACAGCTTGGTATTGGCATAAAAACATAGAAGTCGACTAATGGAATCAAATCGAAGACCCAGATATTAACCCACAAACCTATGAACACCTGATTTTCAACAAAGGAGCCAAAATTATACAATGGAAGAAAGAAAGCATCTTCACCAAATGGTGCTGGCGTAACTGGATGTTAACCTGTTGAAGAATGAAAATAGATCCTCTATCACAAGGCACAAAACTCAAGTCCAAATAGATTAAAAACCTTAATATAAATCCGACCACACTTAACCTGATAGAAGAGAAAATGGGAAGTCGACTGCAACACATGGGCACAGGAGACCACTTCCTACGTATAACCCCAGTAGCATAGACAATAAGAGCAACAATGAATAAATGGGACCCCCTGAAACTGAGACGGTTCTGTAAAGCAAAGGACACTGTCATTAAGAGAAAAAGGCATTCTACTGACTAGGAGAAGACCTTCACCAACCCCGCATCAGACAAAGATCTGATCTCCACAATATATGGCCTCTTTTTTCATTAAATGTTACACAATATGCCTAAAATACACATGTACAATTGACTCAGTCTGTGTTACTTGCACATATGTTTTCTGGGCTGACCATTGGGTACTGAATAACAAATTGGTGTGCTCTTCACTAGGGAAGATTATTTTGCCTACTCTCAGCATTCCCTAATTGTCCATAGTTTTTTGTTTTTTTGTTTTTGTTGTTGTTGTTGTTGTTCAGTGGTGAAGTCCCCTGGCTCTCCCCCATCCGCTTTAACATGTCTGTCGTTGCTTTCCTTGTTTAGCTCATGCTTTGGCAGTCAGGTTTATGAAATTCTACAAGAGTAGCTTCTGACATTCCTAGCGGACACAATTTCACAGTAAATTCCCCATTTCTCTGGCTCTTACAATCTTTCTCCCCCCCCCTTCCACAATGATTTCTGAGCTTAGGTATGGGAACTGTATTGTAGTTGTTTCTGTTGGGACAACTCTGGAGTTTGTTTAGTTGTAGTTCTCTGTAATGGTCTCCTTCTGTTGCAAAGAGAAATTTCCTTGATGAGCAGTGATGGCTTATCCATGATATGCATGTGGATATTAAGATAAATATTTAAAATGCAGTTAGGGATTATGCTGGTTTAGTAAAGTGGTAGCTGTAGGTTTTTCTCTAGGATCCATGAGTTGACTAGCCCTGGGTAGTTGACAAGATTTCCAGTATCAGGCATGATTTCCTCTTGTTGAGCAGGTCTTAAGTCCAATTAGAGAGCTCTACCACCAAAGTATGTGTGCCACTACTGCACTCTTATATTTATCATAGGTATCATAGTTGGGCAAGACTGTTGGTTGCTTCTTCCCTTTGAAAGCTTGCATGGTATCTTCTGGTACCATGAAGCTATTAGCCTTTAGGTCAGTTCCAGCTCAGGGGCCTTTGAACCCTGTATTTGAAGTATATGGTGTCTCCAATGATTGGAACTTACCTTCTACTTCTGGGGATAAATATAGGCCAATAGCAATAATAGTCTGTGGTGTTTGGGGAGTCTTCTAGAAAACGACAAATGATTCAAAAGAGGGCATTTTATGTTTGCTGTTGGGGTTTTTGTTAGATAGTCTTTGGCTTTTGGACTGTACATTAACAGCCCAGATGGGGAAACTTCCTTTAAACTATACAAGTATATTTATACACTAACTTATTTGCATTATAAGTATTTTATGTAGGTAATTAAATATGATTCCCTATGACTATTTCAGACATCTTTAGTCTTATTATATCCTCCTCCCTTCTGCTTCTGTATTTACCTCATTCCACAGTCCTAATTACAGAACCCATTTTCCTATTTCTCCCATAAGACTCCTTATACCCTGCTATTCTACTCTCCCTGTCTTATCCCAGCAATGGTCCCTTATCATTTTCTTGGTTCCTGGATTTGCATCTGAAGATTTGGAGCTAAGGAACCACAGATGAGAGAGAACATGCTACATTTGTATCTCTGTGTATGAGCTCTCTTTTATATTTCTATCCATTTACTTGAAAAGTTCATGATTTCATTTTTCTTTACAGCTGAGTAGTATTCCATAGTGTATATGTACCACATTTTCATTATCCATTCATAAGTTGAAAGACATTTAAGTTGTTTCCATTTCTTAGCTATTGTGAATAGAGCAACAATGAACATGGCTGTGCAGATACCTGTGGAGTAGGTCAGATCTTTTAAGCACATGACTGCTGTGGGATCCTGTATACTGTGAATATGTATTGTTCTCATTGGTTGATAAATAAAGCTGCTTTGGTGTTGAAGGGAGCTGCGGGCTGCTTTCTGCCACCCAGCTCCTGGCCGCCTGGCTACCTTATGCCCCGAAATAACAACACACAAACTGTATTCATTTAATCACTGCTTGGCCCATTTCTATTAAT
>NW_004949155.1:2454111-2459797 GCF_000317375.1 Microtus ochrogaster
GTAAAAAATGAGGCAACACCACAGCTACGTGACAATGCATAAATTAATAGAAATGGGGTAATTTAAATGTATGAGCTATTATAGTAATAAGCCTGAGCCATCAGTCAAACATTTATAATTAATATGAAGCCTCTGAGTAATTTGGGAACTGGCAGGTGAGAGAGAAACCTCCATTTACATATGCCAAAGAATAGTTTAGGTTTTCCAACTTAGTGGAATACACCCTCTTAAAGTATTGCCTTAAAATGTTCTTAATGTCTTTTTTGTCTATTGTAATGTTTTCATGTTCATTTATGATTCTGCTAATTTGTATCCTCCTTTTCTTTCTTTTGGTTAGTTGAACCATTGAGAAATCAGCTGTTATTTTGTGGGTTTTCCTTTATATATGGCTCATGTGTTTTCTCTCACAATGTTCAAGTACATTCTTTGTTGTATATACTTAGTGTTTTTACTATAATATAATATTCCACAGAGATTTTCTTTTCTGGTATTATCTATTTGGCTTTATGTGTGCTTCTTGTACATATATGGTTATATATTTCCTTAGTTTGAAAAAGTTTTCTTCTATAGTCATTTTAAGATCTGTTGTGTCATTGACTTAGGATTCTTCTTCTTTACCTAAGCCTGTAATTCAAAGATTTGGTCTTCTGAGGCTAGATAGCCCAGTGATCTAAGGGAAACTCAAAAACTACTGTACTAAAAAGAATATAGCAATAAAATGACTCCTAATGACATTCTGCTATACACATAAAGATCAGGACCTTGTTCAGCCACTATCAATGAAGCTTTCTCCTACAGCAGACAGGAATGAATACAGTGACCCACAGCCAGACATTACGCAGAGAATGTGGAACCTTGGAATACTCAGCCCTGTATTGGATGTTTCTCCACCAGAAATCTTCCCTCAGGGCTCAGGGAATCCCCCCCAGAAGAGGAGGCATAAAGAATGGAAGAGCCAGAAGAAACAAAGATCTCTAAGTCATCACGATTAGCATCTATATTAACTCACAGAATTTGCATGGATCTGCACCAGATGGGGCTCTAACTCATAAGCAATCTCCAATTGATAACAACTTGCAAATGAAAATTTAGTTTCCTCCAAGGGGAGTGTCACTAGGGAAACAAACTATTCTTAAGGGCAGGCTGCATGCAGTAGTAGATGACCTACAGAAATGGTCAACAGAAAATGAACTCAATAGAATCTTTGAGGGGGTTCCTTATCTTATAATGTCATGTCAGGGCTTTTCTTTTTTAATTCTCTCTCTCTCTCTCTCTCTCTCTCTCTCTCTCTCTCTCTCTCTCTCTCCTACAGATCCTCAGCATATATATTATGGCTTCCAGTTTTATGTTTTTATGGGATTCCTAAGTGTGTGAATGAATGAATCTCTGCATCTATAGCTGTTTTTTGCATCTTTTCTTGGTCTCTTTTCCTTCTGTTTGTTTATATTTTATTATTATCCCTTAGGGGCCTGTTAGGGTTTTGGTTTTTTTTTAGTTTTTCAAGACAGGGTTTCTCTGTAGGTTGGAGCCTGTTAGGTTTTTAATGAGAAACAAAAAGGGTGGATCTAGATGGGAGAGGAGGTGGAAAGGAACTAGGAGGGTAAAGGGAGAGAAAACTGTAATCAGAATATATTAATGTAATAAAAAATCTACTTTATTATAGAACCCAGAATTACAAGCCCAGAGGTGGTACCCCCTACAATAGGCTGTGCCCTCTCCTATCAATCACTAATTAAGAAAATGCTCTATTGACTGTATTACAGCCCAATGTTATGTAGGCATTTTCTTAATTGAGATTCTTTTCTCTTAGATGACTTTAGTTTGTGTCAAGCTGACATAAAACTAGCCAGTCCTGGATTGTCTTAGTCATTTCCATAAACTTTATCTTTGTGTTTTCTTGGATATCTCTCAGGCATTTTATTCTTCTTAGTTTGAGCTGTTTCTTTGTGTCTTCTTTAAATTCTCTGATTACTTTTTAACCTTTTGTCTTTTAATTTACTCTTTGCTTATAGAATACATAGCGACCACAACCTCCCTGCTGTGAGAGCTCCTTCAGCCAACAGCCTTAAAGAGACCAACCCACTTGGGCACGGTCTCTTATACTATAAATGCAGCTGTAAAGCATTTGCTCTCTCTTGCTCTCAGCTCTCTATTCTGGCTGCTAGATTCAGTTTCTGTTCCCTGTTCATGCAGAAGACTGTGAGTCTACCCCAAAATAAATAATCCTTTATTATATGTAGTTCTGAACTAGTGTGGGATTATTTTGTAACTTCAGTCATCATCATCTGGCACCCAAACTTTGGGTTTTCTCTTTATCTTGGGCCCCCAACTCAGAATCATTTAATTGCCTTTATAACTGCTCTTAATTTGTTAAACAAAGGATTTTTTCAGTACCTAAGTAAGCAACATGTGCTGTTCACTGCTGCTAGCATCTCCCAGCCACGTGGCTGCAACTGTGAAACCTGGCCAATAATGATTATTACACCTACTCCAATTCATTGTAATTGCTTTATAACAAATAAGACAAAAATTACTGGTAACATAATGATCCAGGAGTTCAATAATTATTTTGCTTATACTATGAATGGTATTCTACAAAGCTTATGTGATTTTCCTTCTACATCCCATTATTTGATTCTAGGAATTAGTTTTGTTTCCCATATTATCTCATTAAAAATGGTTTGATAATAGGACTAAGATTGAGGCACTTTCAGAAATAATAGTCTTTACAGATTAATAATGAATGGCTAGTTGAGAAGATCAATACTATAGAGAGGGATAGCATCATTTTGACAAAATTATTGGAAAGAATTTGTGTTGTTGAATTTAACAATCATAATTTGTTGAAAAGTCATGATAGATTAATGGATAAGGTATCTCTCCAGGAAGGTAATAGGCTAACAATCAAAATTATGTTCAAGGATGAGACATCTTTACTGGACAAGTTTCATGCCTTGGAATCCTCAGTTAGAACAGAACATTGGAAAAGAGATTCAGACATCACAAAAGGCAGTAGTAAAAAGAATTGAAAAAGATTGAAGAATGTATTGAAATCGGTGATCAGGGACAGAAGGTACAAGGACAGGATTTAGCTTTATCAGTACATGGCAGACTCTGGGATGACTTACACAAAGTTTTGACTGCATATCCAGTAATTTCCTCAGAAAAAAAAACATCTGGCACAAAGTGCCCTAAAGTAGTCAAAGAATATGCATGAGAAACAATACGTATGTGCAATCTAAAAGAAATTGAACAGGCAATAGTTTCATAAGGGCTACATTCACCTTTTGTCACAGAAAGGGTGATAATGTGGGCTTCAAGCACTAAGGCTACCCCACACGATTGGCTTCAATTAGTCTCAGTGGTCCTAGAAGATGTACCTCAGCTGCTTTGGAAATGTTATTGTAGAGAAGAGGCAATAATTTTAGAACAACAGGGGAAAGTAAAAGGATTTGAGACTTCCCAAGATCAAATTCTTGGTGAGGGTCATTACTCTGATCCTCAGGAACAGGCTCACTACGATGAACACACCTTGTCCCTATGTAGCAAGCAGCCTTAAATGCTTGGGAAGGATTTAGGAACTAGGAAATAGAATTGAATCATATATTATGGTTAAACAGGGTCAGAAATAATGCTTTAGTGACTTCTTACAAAGATTAACTAAGGCAGTACAAATAGAAGTGACAGACCCTGAAGCTAGACATGCACTTATTGAATCTTTGGGTTTTCAAAATGCCAACATAGAATGTAAGAAGACCCTTGGGCTTTTAAAGGCCAGATCAGAACCCATAGATGAATGGATATTGCATATAATAAATGTTGAAATATTTGACTATAGTACTGAGGCTTGGGTAGGAGAAGCGATTTCCAATGGTATGAGGAGATACCAAAATGCCAAAAGTTTTAATTGTGGTAAAATATGACATCTAAAAATGGAATATAGACAAGAAATTCCTAGGAATAATGTCTCTTCTAGGAATGAAAAGAATAGGAGGACTCAGTCTTCTGGTATATGTAGGAGGCGTGGCAAAGGCTGACATTGGACCAATGAATGTAGGTCAACAAAAGACAGACAAGGCAACCCAATACCACTGGGAACTCCTTGGGGAAGCCTCTCACAGGCTCCCATATCAAACAAGATCCAGTCATTCCCAGTCACTGTGAAGAATATGTCTCACCAGGAAAATTAAACAATCCAGGGCCTAATATAAAAAAAATACCATACTATTATGGATGATGGAATAGACATGGAGGATAAATCAAAACTCCAGTAGGAAATAGGAAATGTATATTTTGGAAGAGTTCTATAAATGATCAAAGACCAAAGCTACGGATGCATATAAATGACATTGTAATTGAGGGATGACTAGACATAAGTGTGGATGTGAGTATCATTACTCCAGAACCTTGGCATACAGATTGGCCTCTTCAAGAGGCAGATATTTAATTTCTAGGAATTGGAACCCTATCTCAAGTGAAACAAAGCATGAGGTGGGTTGAATGTATAGAGCCAGAAGGACAGAAAGGGAGGCTAACGCCATATGTAGCTAATATTACAGTGAATTTTTGGGGTCATGGCCTATTGCAGCAATGGAATACCCATAGTAACAGTCCTTTTATCCCCAAAACTCATGTTACTGAGAAGGATATTATAAGATATTAGAAACAAAGGTCACAAGCCATTCTTGCTGTACAAGAACATAAGGCAATAGCAAAGCTTTAGAGTTACTGATAGCCTTGCCTTTAAAATGGTTAACTGAGAAACCCATATGGGTTAAACAATGGCCTTTAACAGAAAACAAACTATAGATTTTAGAACAGATGGTACAGGAGCAACTAGATGCTCGTCATATCAAAGAATCTACCAGCTCTTAAAATTCTCCCATATTTGTTAAAAAGAAATTTCGAAAATGGAAAATGGTGACAGATCTAAGAGTGGTCAACAAGGTTATTCAACCTATGGGCTCTCTACAATATAGAATTTCTGTCTTCTCTATTACCAAAAGGATGGCCTCTCATAGTTATTTATTTAAAAGATTGTTTCTTCACTATACCTTTAAAAGAAAAGGACAGATAAAAATTTGCTTTCACATTGCCTACTTAAAATAATTCTCAGCCTACTAGGAGACACCAGTGGACTATCCTCCCACAGGGAATGCTCAATATCCCCACCCAGTGCCAATACTTTCAAAGTCAGCCATTGGAAGTTATATGTAAGCAATTTCCAAAGTCTGTAATGACATTTTTATCTGACCCAAATGCAGATACTTTAGAAAGAATATTTTAAGAAGTAAAGAAAGTTTTACCTAAATGGGGATTACAAATTGTTCCTGAAAAAATACAAAGAGGATTCTGTCAATTACCTATGTTACAAAATAGATTTACAGAAAATTAGAATACAAAAGGCACAAATTAGGGGAGACCAATTTTAGACTCTTAATGACTTTCAAAGATTGTTAGGAAACATTTCCAGTCCAGGACTGATTGTTGGGATAACACCTGACCTAATAGACCATTTAAACAAAACCTTAGATGTTGACAAAGACAAATAGTCCCAGTGAATTAACAGCTGAAGCGAAAAAAATTGTTGATGATTGTTGAGGAGAAATTACAGGAGGCACATGTAGATAGAATGAATCCAAATCTTTTTATTTATTTATTTATTTTGTTGAGAAAAGGAAAAAAA
>NW_004949155.1:2467163-2477335 GCF_000317375.1 Microtus ochrogaster
TTAGAACACAGGACACCCTGCCACAAAAGCTGAAGGTGTGCGTGCTCCCTTTGGGGGGGGACCTTGAGGCCTGCCCGGTAGGCAGGCACTCACCTCTCTCGGTGGGTAGCCTTAGTGTAGGAGCAGAAAACTGTTCCTGAGCAAAGGACCTAGCAGAAAACGCAGGCTTGTGGGGGGGGGGTCGTGTGTAAGAAAGACAGCCCTGCAGAAGGAGCTGGGGGAGGGGGGTTTGTGCTCTCTTCCGGGACAGTCCGTCCCTGGATAGCACACACTTACCCGTCCAGATGGAAGTCCTCAGCACCTAAACATGGACACCTGGTAGCCCAATGACCCGCGGACAAAAGGGAGAACTTGGGGGGCAGGGAAGGGACAAGTAGAACACAGGACACCCTTCTGCCAAAGCTGGAGGTGCGCTCCCTTTCAGGGGTCCCTGAGGCCCGCCCGGTAGGCAGGCACTCACCGCTCTGGGTGGGCAGCCCCAGTGTAGGAGCAGAAAACTGTTCCCAAGCAAAGTACCCGGCAGAAAACGCAGGCTTGGAGGGGGGGTCGTGAGCAAGAAAGACAGCCCTGCAGAAGAAGCTGGGGGAGGGGGGACTGTGCTCTCTTCTGGGACAATCTGCCCCTGGATAGCACACACTCACCCGTCCAGATGGAACTCCACAGCACCTAAGCAGGGCCGCCGGGTAGCCCAATGATCCGGGGACACAAGAAAAAACGGGGCAGGCAGGGAGAGATCCAGGAGCACACAGCCACCCCTGGAGCACCATGAATCCAAATCTTAATTGTATTCTAGTCATACTGCCTTTCAGATTTTTCCCTACAGTAATTGTTATGCAGAGGGAAGGTATTAACTTAGAATGCATCTTTTTACCACATAAACCAAATAAAAAATTAGACTTATGTGGAAAAGTCTCTGAATTAATTATAAAAGGAAAATGGCAACTTCACCAACTAGCAGGTATAGACCCAGCAGAGATTATAGTGCCTTTTACTACTGATGAAATTTTTTAAAAACATGGGAAGATAATGAACCCTGGCAAAGGGCTTGTAATAATTTTTGGGAGAAATTAATAGCAATTATCCAAAAAGCAATAGACTTAACTTTATAGAGAGAACTTCTTGTATTCTTCCCCAAATTCTGCGTGATTCACCAATAACTGGAGCCATACATTTTATACTGATACAAATAAATAAGGAAAGGCAGGTTACAAATCAGAAGAATTAAGTAAGGTGGAACAAGGCCCTTATAGTTGTGTCTAAAAGGCGGAGTTGTATGCTATTCTCAGGGCACTAAGGAATTTTAAAGAATCTCTCATAATAGTTACTGATTCACAATATGCAGAAAGAACTGTCTTGCATGTTGAAACTGCTGAATTTATACCAGATGATACAGAATTGACTTCATTATTCATTCAAGTTCAAGAAATAACCAGGAATAGGCTATGTCCCATATACATTAACACACATCCAATCCCATACGGGTCTGCCAAGTTTTCTAGCACAAGGTAACGCAGAAATTCATCAATTATTGATTAGAAGTGTGCCGAAGGCCTCAGAATTTCACAAGAAACATTATGTCAACAGCAAAGATTTAAAGAAAGAGTTTTCTATTGCATGGCAACAAGCTAAGGAGATTATAAAGAGATGTCCTACTTGCTCTGTGTATAACCAAACATCATTACCTGCAGGGAGTAACCCAAAGTGTACTCAAAGGAATTAAATCTGGCAGATGGATGTGTTCCACTTTACAGAATTTGGCAAATTAAAATATGTACACCACACCATTGACACTTATTCGGGTTTTCAATGAGCAACTTCCTTGAGCTCAGAAAAGGCTGATTCAGTAATCACACATTTATTAGAAGTTATGGCCATTATGGGTATACCTGCACAAATAAAAACTGACAATATGTCTCTAAGAAAATGAAAGTTTTTTTGCTTTTTATAATATAAAGCATATTACAGGTGTATCAAACAATCCTACAGATAAGTTAGTTTTAGAAAGATCAAATTGAACTATCAAGGACATGCTAAACAAACAGAAAGGGATAGAAAATAACCCAAGAAATGAATTTCATAAGGCTTTATTAACCTTGAATTTTCTTGACGCTAGCGAGAAAGGAATAATGGCAGCAGAGAGACATTGGATAATAAAAAAAAAACTTCTGAATTAAATCAGCCAGTATATTTCAAGGATGTGTTTACCTCACAATGGAAACCAGGAGATGTGTTATATTGAGGAAGGGGTTTTGCTCTTGTTTCTACAGGAGAAGAAAACCTGTGGATATCATCAGAATTAATATAGATTCGGCTTGAAAAAGAGAAACCTCTTGAGAAAGAGAAATGCCAGCTCAACCACAGAGGTGACAACCAATCATACTCATCTTAAAAGACTCGAGAGACCTTGGACATCTAGATGCTTAGACATGAAAAGATAGCTATCCAGAAAGAATCAACAAGCAAAGAGAAATCTGATTTATGATACTGTATCATCTGCAAGGTAAAAATCTGGACATGTTTACATCTCTAATTAAAATAAGGCTTTGGAATTGGGCAATGGCTATTCTTCTCTATATCCAAGCATGTTTTAAAAAGAAAAAGTCAGAATTTCTGTCTCATGTCAGGAGCCATCTGGTATGGGACAGAAACAAAATAGATTTTAAGGAAATATTTTACTTTTCTCCATGCTCATTTTGCGTATATTGTATCTTTCATTGAATATATGTCTATATGAATCATGATTAAGTTTTCAACAATGAACAGTAGATTTTCCTGAAGTAATTTTTGAAGCTTCCAGGAACAAGATGGGGACCCACAAAAATGACTCCACCTGGTTGATATGATGTTGTAATGCTGATAGTGCGACTGTTAGACTGGTTTTGGGGTAACAGCTGTGGAAATGGTGCACCTTCTTACAACATTCTGTCCAGAACTCCAAATAAGAACTTTAAAAAAGCACAAAAAAACCTATTGACTACTCAGAGACCATTTGCAATTATACAAAACATCAATCTTGAAATTCAACCATCATTTTGCTTTTACAGGATCCCATAGAAAGAATATCGCCCCCGTGACAGCTGGAAGCAATTCTAGAAGATGACATCCTCTCTCCCAACAAAGTTTGTCCTCATGATTAGGGACATAATTTAGGTGTTGATTATTACTCGTATAGGGTTAGGGGTTGGGGTGAAAATTATGTAGGCCCAGAGATCTCAAAAAACAAAAACAAAAACAAAAACAAAGAGGGAAAACTGAATGGGATAATAGGTAGATTAGTGTGAATGTACTCACACTAATAATAGTGAGTAATAGAGTGAATACTTGTGAGCTATTTTTTATGGACAATTTACATTGGTATAGATTTTTTATATTGATACAAGTTCAAATTATATTTGTTATATTGAATATGCTCCTATTTCTGTTTACAATATTTGTATACCTATGCTAAGTTATTTTCTCAGAATGTGTGCTTACATGTTTCTACCTTGGTTTAAGACATTTTGTATATTGATACAATTTTAGGATATATTTATCATATTGCATTATATATTTCTACTTCTGATCAAGATATTTATACATTGTTTATATTTTGAGGTCATTGTCCTCCTTTACTGCACAGCTGTTTAAAGATTATTTAATAGTATTCTGCTATGAAGTCTTAATCTTTAAGTTATATAGGTATTAAAGTATTATAGGTCAATAGTCATTCATGTTTGTTATATTTTTAGTCAGACTAATTAGGTTCTTTAGATACACAGAGATTGGTTTCTGCATAGATAGGTAACCTTCAATCACTTCAATGATCTGTAGAACATGGTATTCAAATAACTTAGGATTCTGTTGATGTGGGACACGATTGCTCCAGGCAGCACCAATCTATTTCCGAGAGAGTATTGAGCACCAAAGACACTCCACTTGGAGTTTGTTTTCTTCTTGGCACAACTGGCCTTTGGGCAAAGAACTGCCCATGCCTTGACCACTGACAAAGTATATAATGTCCAGACTGGTCAAGCAGGATACAAGAAAAAAGACTGCCAAACCTTGCCAAGACAGGGCAAGATGGTTCTGTAAATTTTCCTGCCTCTGAAAATAGTCTGTCAGTTACTCTATGCCCTAGCCAAAGTTGGTTGCTCCAACATTGCAAATGAGACTTTGGGTGATTGCCCTGATAGCCAGTTGTCTCTGTAATTTGTTGCACATTTTGGAAGCTGCTTGATTGTACTTCCTGCCTACTCAAGTAATATTATCTCTCTTCTCTGGCCTTCAATGGGGTCGAAGATTAGACAGTCATAGTTACCTTCCCCTTGTGATTTATCCAAGCTCTTTCTAATATAAGATTTAGACTCCATATGATAGAATGTTTATTAAAAGATTAGAATATGTTCCTTGCTTAATATTGTTTATGCTGGTTGTAATTCTAACTTTGTACTTGATATCTGTTCCTAGTGTACATAGTTTCTATTGGGTTCGGAACTCTCTTACTTAAACAAAAAGGGTAGGTGCTGTGGGAGCTCCTTCAGCCAATAGCCTTTAAGATACCAGCCCACTTGGGTGTGGACTCATACTATAAACACAGCTGTAAAGCATATGCTCACTCTCTTGCTTCTGGCTGCTAGATTCTGTTCCTGTTCCCCATTCGTGAGGAGGACTGTGATCAAGAACTGTGATTTGTGAGTCTACTCCTAAATAAATAACCCTTTATTATACATAGTTCTGAACTAGAGTGATGGAGGAAGGTCATTGGTTAATTAAATAAAGAAGCTGCTTGCCCTGATAGGTTAAAACATAGGTG
Source organism: Microtus ochrogaster (assembly GCF_000317375.1). Taxonomy (NCBI): domain Eukaryota; kingdom Metazoa; phylum Chordata; class Mammalia; order Rodentia; family Cricetidae; genus Microtus; species Microtus ochrogaster. The sequence goes on from NW_004949155.1 coordinate 2,471,956, forward strand.
GGAGGAGTAAACAGAACAGAACACTGGGAGGAGGAGGAAGTGAGCTCAGACTCGACAGCTCTGCTGTCTGGAGCAAAGATGCCATGCTCCCGGCTCCTGGGAGGATGCGGGTATAGCTCTGCTCTCTGAGGCACACGCAATGAAGCTCCGACCCAGGATGGACGTAGGCTAGAATCTCCCTGGTAAGCCACCTTGTGGGCTACAGCAGATTATTAGAGATGGGCTAGTCCAGGTGCAAGAGTTAGCCTAGAAGAGGCTATATAGAAATGGGCCAAGCAGTGATTAAAAGAATACAGTGTCCGTGTAATTATTTCGGGGCATAAACTAGCCAGGCGGCCGGGGTGCTGAGGACGCAGCCCCGCCGCACCTATTACAACACTAGAGTGGGATTATTTTGTAACTTCCATCATCATCTCCCCTTCCTCCACTCCTCTCATCTCCCCCCACATACACACACCTTTCTTCTTCCTCAAGTCTACTGCTATTCTGTTCTCCTTCAGAAAAGAACAGTCCTCACAGTGATATCAACCAGATGTGGCATAACAAGATGCAATAAGACTGGGCACAAACTCTGATATCAAGGCTGGCCAAGGCAACTCAATGGGGGAAAGGATCCCAAAAGCAGGCAAAGAGTCAGAGATACCCCCACTCCCATTGCTGAGAGTCCCACAAGAACAGCAAGTTACACAGCCATAATATATATGCAGAAAACCTAAGCTCAGACCTATACAGGCTCCCTGATTGTTGCTTCAGTCTCTTTGAGCACATATAAATTCTGGTTAGTTTATTTTGTGGGCCATGCTCTTGCAATGTCCTGGAAACATCTGACTCCTTCAATACTTCCTCCCCCTCTTCTGTGGGGTTCCCTGAGCTCTGCCTAATGTTTGATTGTGGATCTCTGCAGCTGCTCCCATAAATTGCTTGGTGAAGTGTTTCTGATGATAAATTGGACTAGGCACAAATCTATGAATAAAATAGATATTGCTAGGAAATATTTCATTAAACTTTTTATTGCCAGTCTTGTTTGATTCTACCCTAGGTCTCTGAGCCATCAGGCCATCCTGGTACTGTCAGGCATGGGCTCCCTGTTGTGATCTGGGTCTCAAGTTAAACCCACAAGTCATTGGCTGGCTATATCCACAAGCTCTAGGCCACCATTCCCCTGAATTCTTCCATGAAGTCTGTTGTTTATAATTCTGTTTTCTGGAGTTCATCTAAGTAATTATTAATGACAAACATCTCTACAGGATTGATAGCTTTTAGAGGGGAGATACTAGTTTTATATTGCATTTTTATGGTGAGGTTTTGTTAATTCTTTCTGATATGAACAGGTTGGGGCAGAAGAGAGGATGTGTGAGTTATTGGAAATGGTTTAAGTGAAATTAAAGCAGATTAACAAAGAAGACTGACTTGCTGTGCAGGATGTACATCCTGGTCAAAGCCTGGAGGTGGGGATAGATCTGCCTGGATAGACAATTTAGATTTTGTATAGAAGGATTCTATGGATCAGGGACAGGCAGGGTAGGTTCTGTAAGAAGCCTAGCGGGTGATTGCACTGCAGGCAGGGGTGGCCAGTCTAGGCAGGAGCACTAGATGTGGGGCTGGGATAGATCTGGAGAACTGGAAAGAGTACATGGAGGATGCAGTCAGGCATATCTACTGGGATAGACCCTGAAGAAGGATGTATATGATCTGGCTGGGTGGGGAAGTTGGATCAAAAAATTTAATCTTGGATTATTTTCTCTTCAAGTTACATTGATAACATTATGCTGATGGCATCTAGCAACTTCTCTTGACTTAATGTTAAGACACCTGTCAGAGACTGGAAAATAAATCCAATTAAAAAGTTATTTCTATTTTCATGAAATTTCAGCGAATCCAGGGATAATGGGGGCATATTAGGATAAACTGTTACATCTGGCCTTTCCCATAATTAAGAGGTACTATGGTCAGTGGGAGTATTTAGATCACCAAGGCAACACATTCTTTACTTGAATGTGTTACTCTTGCCAATTCATTAATTTACCTAAAACTGCTAGTTTTCAATAGATACCAGAATAGTAAACTTTTAAAGCTTGACTTATGTTTTATCCACTGGTAGTATAGCAAAGTCAAAATTAAATGTAGTAGTTGAGAGCCTTGTACAGAAAAATGTGTACATTTAGATAGGTAAGAATGACACAGAATATAAGTAAATCCAATCTTAAAAGCAAAAATTGGGCCACAAAACTAACATTCTTTTAAAATGCACTATAATATTTTTCTGTTTGTTATGCAAGCATTAGCTGTAGAAATGATTATGGAAGTAACTATGAATTAAAATAAAAAGTCAGCATCGATGTTTTAAACTAACGCTGAATGGAGAAGAAATAAAATTTCTGACAACATGAAAATGAAAAATGAGTTAATCTATAGACACAACAAAATTTGAAAGACCACTTGAAGTGATGTGAAAAAATAACTACAGAAATGCCAGGTGTGCATTACTGAATAAAGATTGTGAATCAATGTAAAAATGTAAGCATGGTTTGATATTTTACATACAAGAAATATATTAATTATAATATGCAACAAAACATGTATATATTTCTGGAAATACATTGTACAGAACTAAGTAAGAATCAAAGTATAAGAAATTGCTAATGTTTATCATCTATTAATAGAACTATATGAAATTAAAATCACTATATAACAGTAATGTGAAACTCTAAACTTGTCTGTAAGAATGTGCAGGGAATAATATTAAATGACAGCAATGAATATTCTTAGCATTTTGGAGTCAAATGAGAAAAACTGAAACAACAGACATACATTTTAATTCAGAAAAAAAAATGGGACCAGACAAAGATCAAGCTTATCAAAATAGGGGTTTGGCATAGATCAATTTATGATAAAAATAGATATACAAATACAATTAGATATACATCATACAAATAGATAGACTAATCATTGATTTTTACTTTTGTAACTTTACCTATATTTTAAAACTAAGTTATTTGACTTACAAGAAAAAAATTTATAAAAAATGAAAGCAAACAAAAAGGAGGTATAGTTTTCATAGAATATTAGTAAAAATAGTTTCTAATAACTGGGGGGAAACTTGTGCAGGAAAATGGACATTCATCTAACATGTTAATATAAAATGATATATCTAGGTTGGAACAGTTAATGGCATTTAAAAGACCCCACCCCTCTTTCTCTCTTGGCTTTTTGAGACAGGGTTTCTATGTGTAGCAGTGGCTATCTTGGAACTAGCTTTGTAGACCAGGCTGGCCTCGAAATCACAACGATCTGCCAGCCTCTGCCTCCCAAGTGCTGGGATTAAAAGTGTGTACTACAACTGCCCAGTAACCTCTACTCTTTAATACTTTTAGGCATTTATCTGAAGCAAACAATATAAGGCTACTTACCTAAAATATATATGTTCAGGTGTTCTGAGGAAATTTTAGAAACTACTTTTATGTCCAAGGTAAAGAAACATTTAAAAAATAATGATATGCCTATAGAATTAGCGAGTTTTGAAAAAATATTAAATAGCAAAAAAATGTGTTTTATGTGTGTTTATATGTGAGAAATTCCACATATTTTCAATATAAATATTTAGAATATACATTTAATATTGAATTTAGAATATATATTTAATATTGAATATATTCAGTATTTGGTATTTGCTTTAAATTGTACTAATAGGCAGTAAAATAAATGTTTATTTTAAAGCAGTTGGTGTGTTTAATAGTTATGCTATTTTCTAAAAAAGAACTGTATTTGTAAAATAAAAGAAATATATCTACAAGTCTCATCAATTACTCATGACTTGAAAATACTAACACAAGAAGAGAAATATGTAATATTTATACTGTTGACAGGCATAAATGTTAGGGAAATAGCATTTGATAAAAGTGACTAATGTATATAAGCCAAATAAATATCCCTAGAAGTACTAGAAACACTTAAAAGTACTTTCTTCATAATACTGAACATACTGGAGCTTCAAAGACTCAAGCCATTGAAAAGTATGGCAGAAATTATACCTCATCCATAAAAAGGAAATTTTAAAACGTGTATATTTAATATGTGGAAAGTATGTGCTACTTGTAAGTATCAATAATATGTTATTGATACTAGGCTTTTGTAAGTATCAATAATATATTCAATATATGATGTGAAATTTCTCACATATAAACACACATAAAACACATTTTTGCTACTTAATATTTTTTCAAAACTCGCTAATTTTATAGGCATATCATTATTTTTTAAGTGTTTCTTTACCTTGGACATAAAAGTAGTTTCTAAAATTTCCCCAGAACACCTGAACATATATGTTTTTTTTCAGGTAGTAGCCTTGTATTGTTTCCTTCAGATAAATGCCTAAAAGTATTAAAAAGTAGAAGTTACTGGGCACTTGTAGCACATACTTAATATAAAAAGCCTCAAATAGTGAAAATATCTCAAAGTAAAACATATTTCACTTTAGGCTTTTGTAAGTATCAGTTAGTTTTATGCAGATGTTCCACATTTCAAAATTTATGTTGTCAAGGAGTTCAGTGGTTTTTGATTTTGACTTATTGAGGATACTTTAAGTACTTCTATAAATTTAATAAAGATATATAATTAAATAAATAAAACAAGGTCTCCAATTGCCCTAAAAAATTATAGGTATACAAAAGTGAATGTCATACCCACTCTAGAAAATTGACCAGATGCTTAAAACTTCTGGCTCTTGTGTTATTCTGAGAAGAAAATATGACTACCTTAATAGAAGGACACTTCCAAAAAGCATTAGACCTCCCTTTATACTTCATTTTACTTTGGACAATATATGACCAGGAAAAATATCTTAAGTATAAGGAAAGTTCCTTTGGGTTTCATTTTTAAGAGCATTGATGTAGATAAGGGGGAAAAGGCAAGTGGAAAAAAAGAGAAGCAGTGAAAATAATAATATTCCAAAATCTGTGTGGAAATATTGATATAGAAGCATGTATAATCAGAAGCCCATATTTGCCTCATTCATACACTGGAACAATACACAAGCACAAGAAATATTTTAAAAGAATATTTAATGACAATGAAAGGAAGTTCAAGAATATCTATACATCTATGTCTATAATCTATATATTTATGCATGAAAAAGCAGATATTGAAATATTATATATTAAATACACATTTATATCACATGAAAAACACTGGGCACATACAGATCAGTACAATTCAAGAAGGCATGGGATTCATTAGCATTGATAGCTGAGAGCGTTCAATTTCTTCTGTTAAATGGTCTGCTTAGTGATTTTTTTTTCCTGCAACGTAGCTGATTTATTTTTCTGGCAAGAAGGAAAAGGAAAGGAAGCGGGAATGCAGAAAAGGGCAATTAACAGCTTTC
>NW_004949155.1:2479535-2480299 GCF_000317375.1 Microtus ochrogaster
CGCCGCTGCAGCGACCTCCGCCGCCACTGCCGCCGCGGTCGCCAGGGTCACCGCTGCCGCCGGGTCGCTGCCGCGACCTCCCTTCCCGCGAACTGAGGGGACGGAGAGGCGGCGAGAGCCGGTGGGCGCCGGAACCCGGGCCGGGGGCTCGCGCGGGCGCTGCGGACAGGGACCCCGGTCTGGCCGAGCAGGCGGGACCCGGTCACCCGGGGTGGCGAGCGCTGGCCGCTAGTGCGCACAGCCCGCTCTCCGCAGCCTGCAGCCGCCGCCGCTGCCGCTCGCTCTGGGCTGGTTGGCGTGCGGGGCGCGGGCGGGAGGGCGGCGTGTGGTGGGGGGCGGGGGGGGTGTTGGCGTCTGTGGTCCGGGCAGCTGGGAAGGCTTCTGTCTCTTTGGTTCCCCCTGTGGCTGCTGCGGGGCGCGGGGCTGCGGGGCTGCGGGGCTGCGGGGGCGGGGTGAGCTTGGGGTGGGGGTGCCAGTGCGCAGCCTCTGGGGCGCCCACGCGTTGGGGAAAGAGGATGCCAGGGACCGGACTGCGCTCTGGACCAGCGGAATTCGGGTTCCATGTCTTCAGCTGGCGCGGGGTGGTGGTGGGGGGACGGGGGTTGCCCCTTCCCCCATAAAGGAAGGTTGCCATGATTCAAGCAAGAACCTTGCAAGGGTGGGTGGGGTGGCCTTGAAGCCAGGCTAGCCCTGCCTGATGGAGCCTAGAAGCAGTGTCTCAACATCCAGGGGGTCTCCAGCCCAGCAAAAAGAGGCAGGCACAT
>NW_004949155.1:2493170-2497368 GCF_000317375.1 Microtus ochrogaster
TTGCTGCCTTGGTTAAGGTTCGGTCTGCTTTCTTTGCTGTCTAGTGCTTTCCTGCTTAGTTACATAGCAGCTTGTTTATGCTCTCAGCTTCTGATGGACATTTGGAAGTTTCTAATCTATGGCTACTTTAAACCATGCTCTTATTGTCATTGGTCTATAAGGTTTATTTGATTTGTATTTGTGTATTCAACCATTCAGAGACCTGCAGGATAGTATATGATTGGTTATATTTGTGGTTTAACAGTTGGTCTTGGAGGAGGGAACTAAAGAACTGGAGTATGGAAATAGGAAATGGCCTTGGGTATTAAAGTTACCAAAGTCAGATAAGTAAAATGTAAAAAGACAACTATAAACAAATATTCTTTTATAGAATTTGTGTATAAATTTGACACAATTCTAATTACTCAAATTTGTTAGTATAATAGTATTGTACACTATAACAAAGTGGAAATTCCTCCTTTAATGGACTGTGACACAAGATATAAAACTCATGTGTGGAGGGATGGCTTACTGTCTTTTAGATGGCAGAAATGTTTTGCCTGTCAGCCACATGGCAGCTATGATCTGCCTGTATTTCCAGTTTCGGTAGTTCCAGCACCCTCATTTGTTCTTCACAGTCTCCTGCAGGCACACAGTGCATATAAAGTCTTAGGCTCACACACATACACATAAAAAAACAATATTAAAAAAAATATTATGTTAGTAATATGGACATCTGGCTCCAAAGCCACAGAGAAACCCTGTCTCGAAAAACCAAAAAAAAAAAAGTAATATGGACATCTGATGATAACTACTGTGCCTAAAATAGAGAAAATTACAAACAAATATTAAAAATTATAATATGCTAGTGCAGAATCTAATGAACTAATGTGGGAGCCCATGAAAAAAATAGGGAAAGGTAAACTATAATTGGCAAATTATTATACACACAGTATGGAAAGTCATAGGGGATCCAATTTTGAATGGTCCCTAAATGTTTATGAGTTTCACCTTGTATAATCTACCTAGGTTCTCAATGAAAATCAGTTGAAAATTACCTCATTGTTTAGGCCTGAGTAAAAGTATAGACCCCATTTTAAAGTCCGCTTCATGTAGTTTGTCATAAAAGTTCTAACTTCAAGAAAATCTATGTAACCAAATACTAACCTACTAGCATTTTCCCAGATTCTGATCTCAGAGAAGGGACTAATCAACTCCAACTCATCCTATTTTATCTATTTTTTAAAATACATAATTCTTTCCCCATGCTATGGTCAGATATAAAACCACACATTGTATAAGCTCAAAGAAAACTGAACAAAACAAATGCTAAACAAATGCTGAACAAAACAAAAATTTCCGTATAAGATTCCTATTTTCAAATCAATAAAGAGCAATGAGATCAGGTAGGAAGGATAAATGGGTAAAGACGCTTTCCCTATGAGTCTCATGACCTAAATTATATGCCTGGGATCCTGGTAAAAGTGGATGGAGAGAATTGACTCCACAAAGTTGTTCTCTATCCTTCACATGCACACCATAATTGCACGTCCACATATATCCATCATATTCCCTTTCACACTAGTAAAACTTAATCAGTGATATCCAGTAGAAGATACATTTTTTAAGATTTTTTAAATTATATTTTATGTGCATGAGTATGTTGTATGTATGTCTGTGTAGCATGTGTGTATCTGGTGTAGTAGGAGGCTGCTCTTTTTGTTTCCTGGCTGCCCAGACCCAAATAATAACATAGACACTATATTAATTACAACACTGATTAGCCTGTTAGCTCAGGCTTCTTATTAACTAACTCTTGCATTTTAATTAACCCATTCCCATTATTTTGTATTTTACCACATGGTTCATGGTTTACTGGTAAGGTTCTGTGGTAGGTATCTTTCTCCTTCAGCAGCTACATGGCAACTCTTCTGACTCTGCCTACTCTCTTTCTGTATCTCTGTTCAGGTTTTCTGCCTGACTTTACTCTGTTAAGCCATTGGGTGAAAGCAGCTTCTTTATTCACCAATAGCAATAAAACACACACAGCATACATCCCACATCACCTACCCTTTTTTTTGTCTAAATAAAAGGAAGCTTTTAACTTTAACATAGCAAGATTACGTACAACAACAAACAAATATTAGCTTCACAAAATAAACAAAGTCCAACTTAAAAAAAAACTGAATGGAGTAGAAGGAAGAGCCCATTTGGGGGCCACAAACAGAAGAAAAGAGGGCAGTGTCAAGAAGCAAACTCTACAGGAACAGTGCATTATGTGGGAGATCTGTATGGACTCTATAAATCAGATGCTTGGACATGACTTGAGAACCATCCTTCTTGCTCCTCGGCTGGGGTGAAGGAAGGAACTGTTCCCAAGAAATAGTCTATCACTAAATTGTTTCACCAAAAAGAACAAAAATTTCAGCACTACTGTATCCCCAAACCCAAGCCCCTCACTCTCTTTTCAAACCAGGCAAGTAAAAACACAAATATGAGAGGTGGTGTAGGCAAACCTAACATAGACTTGTGAACACCAACAGGCAAGACTTGAATTAGGAAAACAGCCAGGGTTCTGGTGAGCTGAGAGAGTACCCACCTTCAAGTTTAAATACTAGTGCAGACAGCTCTCCCACCTTCTGTCTGAGAATATTAGACACTGGAAACATACATGGAAATTGTGACCATACAGTGCACCAGAGAAAAAGCTGAGGGGCATGTTTTAACTATTGATTTATATTGAAAGGCCGTTCCCATTGTAGGTGGTGGTGCCATCCCAAGGCAAGGGGTCTGTAAGAAAGCAAACTGAGAAAACCATAGGAAGCAAGCTAGTAAGCAGCACTCCTCCCTCCATTGCATTTATATCAAATCCTGCCTCCAAATTCTAGCACTGAGGTCCTGTCCTGAAAGTCAGGATGAGGGACTACAAGATGTAAGATGAAATAACCCCTTTCTTCCCCAAGTTGCCTTTTGTCATGGTGTCTTATCACAGCGATAGAATACTGACTAAGGTAGAAATTGGTAACAGAAGTGAGATATTTGCCTGTGACAGACTGGGCCATGTTTTTTTTTTTTTTTTTTGAGGATCATGGAAGGATTTTGGGCCTTTGGCCTGGAGAAGCCATTGTATGTTTAAAACTAAATTAGTTGTGGAAGTGAACATAGAAGATAATGCTGAGCACAGAACAGGCAATAGAGGCCTGGCTTCTGAAGTTCTACAGTAAAGTTTTAGAGTTCCTTAAAGACTATGTTGACCATATCATTACACACACACACACACACACACACACACACACACACTCACACACATTTATAAATGAAAAGGTTTTTGGATTTTACACATATATACACATATGCATGTACATATACTTCATATACATATATATGAAGACACATTCGTGACATATTATAGTCAAAATGTCAAAAATATAAAACAAAAAACTATTATCAAAATATATAACAAAAATATCAACTCACCTACAAAGACAAACATATTAGAATAGCCTCATAGTTTCCATCATCAAGAAAAATGCAGGAAAGTATGAAATAACATATCAAGTTGTAAAACTGTCAATCAAGATTGCTATATCCAAGAAAGATATATTTTTTGAAAGTACTACACAGCAGAAAATCTGTTTATTTTGAGTTTATATTTAACATTTGCATTAGAAATGAAAGAAATTTGAGTTGGGCAACAGCAGGGTTCTCCCTTAGTTAGACTCAGCTTACTGTAAAATAAGTCACTGAGGGTTAACAGACAAGACTTCCTTGGGTAGGTGTCCCTACAATGTTTTTTTTTATTAATTTTTAAAAAAATTTCTGCCTCCTCCCAACCTCCCTTTTCCCTCCCCCTCCTCCCACTCCCCACGCCCGACTCCCCTCCCACTCCCTCTCCAGTCCAAAGAGCAGTCAGGGTTCCCTGCCCTGTGGGCAGTCTGAGGTCCTCCTCCCTCCATCCATGTCTAGGAAGGTGAGCATCCAAACAGGCTAGGCTCCCACAAAGCCAGAACATGCAGTAGGGTCAAAACTCAGTGCCATTGTCCTTGGCTTCTCATCAGCCCTCATTGTTCACCATATTCAGAGAGTCCAGTTTTATCCCATGCTTTTTCACTCACAGTCCAGCTGGCCTTGGTGATCTACTAATAGATCAGGCCCACCGTCTCAGTGGGTGGGTGCCCCCCTCGCGGTCTTGACTTCCTTGCTCATGTTCTCCCTCCTT
>NW_004949155.1:2501243-2509090 GCF_000317375.1 Microtus ochrogaster
GAGTATGTGGTCAATTTTCGAGAAGGTTCCATGAGCTGCAGAGAAGAAGGTATATTCTTTCCTATTTGCATGGAATGTCCTATAGATGTCTGTTAAGTCCATTTGCTTCATTATCTCCATTAATTCTCTTATTTCTCTATTAGGTTTCTGTCTGATTGACCTGTCCATTGGTGAGAGAGGTGTGTTGAAGTCTCCTAATGTTAGTGTGTGAGGTTTAATGTCTGCCTTGAGTTCTAGTAATGTTTCTTTTACATAAGTGGGTGCTTTTATATTAGGGGCATAGATATTCAGGATTGAGACTTTATCTTGATGAATTGTTCCTCTTATGAGTATAAAATGACCATTTCTATTTCTTTTGATTGATTTTAGTTTGAAGTCATATTGTTAGAAATGAGTATGGCCACACCTACTTGTTTCTTAGGTCTATTTTCTTGAAAAACCTTTTCCCAACCCTTTACTCTGAGTAGATGTCTATCTTTGTGGTTGAGGTGTGTTTCTTGTAAACAGCAGAATGTTGGATCCTGTTTTCATATCCAGTCTCTTAGCCTGTGCCTTTTTATAGGTGAATTGAGTCCATTGATATTAAGTGATATTAATGACCAGTGGTTGTTGACTCCCGTTATTATTTTTTTGGTAGTAGAGTTTGTGTGTTCCCCTTCTTTGAGTTGTGCTGGTGAAGGGTCGCTAGTTGTCTGAGTTATTATAGGCAGTGTTGGCAATGTTGGATTCCTTGGGTTGTGATTTTTTCTATTACTTTCTGTAAGGCTGGGTTTGTGACTACGTATTATTTAAATTTGTTCTTATCCTGGAATATTTTGTTTTCTCCATTGATAGTGAACGATAGCTTGGCTGGGTATGGTAAGTAGTCTGGGCTTGCATCCAATGGTCACTTAGTTTCTACAGTACCTCTATCCAGTACCTTCTGGCTTTCATGGTTTCCATAGAGAAATCCAGTGTAAGTCTGATAGGTTTACCTTTATAAGTAACTTCACCTTTTTCCTTTGCAGCTCTTAATATTCTTTCTTTAATCTGTCTGTTTTGTGTTTTGATTATTTTATGGCATGGGGATTTTTTTTTGATCCAGTCTATTTGGTGTTCTGCATGCTTCTTGACTATTCAAAGGAATATCTTTCTTTATGTTGGGAAAGTTTTCTTCCATAATTTTGTTAAATAAATTTTTTGGGCCTTTGAGCTGTAATTCTTCTCCTTCTTCTATCCCTATTATTCTTAGGTTTGGTCTTTTTATGGTGTCCCATATTTCCTGAATGTTTTGTGATGAGAATTTGTTGGATTTGCTGTTTTCTTTGATCAGTGTGTTTATTTTGTCAATGGTGTCTTCAGAGTCTGACATTCTTTCTTCTATCTCTTGTATTCTATTAGTTATGCTTGTTTCTGTAGTCTCTGTTCATTGCCCTAGATTTTCCATATCCAGCCGGCCCACAGTTTGTGTTTTCTTCCTTGCCTCCATTTCAGTTTTCAATTCTTGAACTGTTTCCATTACCTGTTTGAATGTTTTTTCTTGGTTTCCCAGGGTATCGTTTATGTATTTATTCATTTCTTCAAACTTTTTGTTATACTTCTCATTCATTTCTATAAGGGCGTTTTGTACATGCTGTTTAAGGGACTCTATCGCTTTCATAATGTCATTTTTTCCCCCTTCTTCTGGATTAGGGTTTTCAAGACCTTCTGTTGTCTGATCACTGGGTTCTGGTGTTTTCATGTTTTTTTTTTTTTTCTGATTGGTGGAGGTTTTCTTGCCTTGGCGCCTGCCCATCTCTTTCTTCAAATACTATCCTATGGATCGTATGGAACAGGATCAGATTCCCTTGGTGGCCAGGAACCTCGTTAACAAAGGACCTACCTTGCTGCAGGCAGGCTATTGAAGCAAAGCAATTCCCACAGGCCCCTTTGCCCTCAGCACCCAGTCCCAGCACCCAAATAGGCTGAGCTGCGATCCTGTGGCCCCACAGAAGAAAGGAAGAAGGGAGGAGGTTCCTGGGTGCAAACTGGGATGGGTTAGGAAGAGAGAGGCCCCAGCAGAGGGGAGCAGCCCCTGCTGAATGACCAGGGAGTGAAGGGGGTTGGGAATGTCCCTGCTCTGTTTCCAGGCTAGTGCCGCGGGTCAAGAGCACACTCACCAACCACTCTGATGGGTCCCCCGGAACAGGATCAAGTTCCTTTGGTGGCCAGGAACCTCGCTAAGAAAGGTCCTGCCTTGCTGCAGACAGGCTATTGAAGCAAAGCAATTCCCGCCGGCCCCTTTGCCCTCAGCACCCTGTCTCAGCGCCCAAACAGGCTGAGCTGGCAGATCCCGTGGCCCTGCAGAAGGCAAGAAAGATATATTTTTAAATTGACAGAAAAATAAGGATATCTCAGGTCAAGTACAAGCTAAGGTAATTAGATGGACACTAAGCCAGTAGTAGTACAGATACTATTTAAAGGAATACACTATACACAGAGCACAGGAAATAATAAATTCATGAGAAAAATAGATTGACAAAGGAGAGTTAAGAAGGAATCCATAAACCTAACACAGGTAAATAATAGACCCTAATATTAATAGGGTAGAAATAAGTGAACAAATACTAATCCAAAGAATCAGTAAAACAGCCAAAAAAATTACAGGAGTTAATAAACATCTATCTTAGTTTTTAAATATTTCTGTGATAAGGCTAATTCAACTTACAAAAATATTGACTCATATTTCCAGAGGGTACCAACAAATCTTAGTTACTTTCTTATTGCTCTGCTAAGACATCACGACCAAGGAAACTTATTAAAAGAAATGTTTAATTTGTGACTTACCACTTCAGAGATGGGTCCATGACCATCATGGAGGGGAGCTTTGCAGCATGCAGACAGTCATGGCTCTGGATCAGGAGCTGAGAGCTTGCATCTTGACCTATAAGCACAGGGTTAACTTGGAATCCAAGTTAAGACATCAAAGCCTGCCCCCGTGATAGTCCTGCTCCAACAAAACAACACCTCCTAATCGTTCCCAATTAGTCCCACTAACTGAAGGCCGACTACTTAAATATATGAGCTATAGGGATACATTCTCAATCAAACCACCTCTTTGTTAAGGTTTCTGTTACTGTGAAGAGACATCATGACCACCGCAACTCTTATATAGGGAAACATTTTATTGGATGGCTTATAGTTTCAGAGGTTTAGTACATTATCATCATGGCCAGGGAGCATGGCATTGTGTAGGCAGACATAGTTCTGGCTACATCTTGATCAGAAGGCAGCAGGAAGTGGACTGAGTGTCATACTGAATGAAGCTTGAGCAAAAGAGACCTCAAAGCCCACAACCACAGTGACACACTTCCTCAAGACTATACCTACTTTAACAAGAGCACACCTCCCAATAGTGCCACTTTCTTTGTGTGACATTTGCATTCAAACCACCACTCCACCCCTACATCTATAATAATGTTAAAAGTAAACAGTCTCAACTTATTACTTAAAAGATGCAACTAACAAAATTAAAGAAAAACTATATAAATGGAGGTGTCTCTGTCCCTCCCTGTCCTGCAACTGCTTCTAAATTATCACTCAGAGGCTTAATATTAATTACAGAACATTTGGCCCATAGTTCAGGCTTATTACTAACTCGGTCTTACATTTAAATCAAACCATTTCTATTAACCTATGTATTGCCATGTTGCCATGACTTTACTGGACTACTAGCTTCTTGGGTGACTGGCTCACATCTCTCTCTGAGTCTGCTCTTCCTTCTTTGTGTATCTCCATTTAGCTTTCCTGCCTTGCTATATTTTGCTTGACTATAGACAAAATCACCTTTTATTATCAACCAATGAGAGCAACACATATTCACAATGCACAGAAGGATTACCCCACAATAAAACCGGACCCAACTATCTGTTGTGTTCAAGGAACAAACATAGACAAAGGCACCCACCAAATGAATCAAGAGGAAAGTCAATAGTTCAAGCAAATGGAAGTCAAAACAAAACTGACATAAAGGGAACAATTTACTAAAAAGATATAATAATTATAAGTGTATATGTGCATATGTGTGTGTGGCTTTTAATTCCATAAAATATACACTAATGAGAATAAAAGCACCTCTAGTAGTGGTTCATTTGGGTTCCCATTTTCATGTTTTGAAAGGGCACACAAAACAGTGAAATTTGAGAATTGCAGTGAAATGAATGATAAAAGGGAGGGAAATATAACATAGGAAGTAACAGATTAAAAAGAAAATTCTCATCAATAATGCAAACTTTTTAGATTATATTAATAGCTAAAAACAAAAGAAAAGCAGAATACAAAACCAGAAACTAGAAAATAGTTGGAAAATAAAGATTATAACAGAATAAAAAATTAGAGATGGGGGGCTGAAGAGTTGGGTCAGCAGTTAAGAACATTTGCAGAACTCTTTCAAATTCAGTTCCTAGCACCACATGATAGCTCACAACTATCTATAACTCTAGTCCCAGATGATGAAATGCCTTCTTCTGCTCTCTGCAAGCACCAGACATATACATGGTATAAATACACACATACATACACATACACAGTGATTCATATATGTAAAAATAAATTTATAAAATTAGAGGCTATCAAAGAAATCAACAGTTAGTTCTTCAAAGCAGTTGACAAAATTATAAAATGTTTAGTTGTACTAATAAAAAAGAGAAAGGGCACAAATAATTAAAATCATAACAGAAAGAAAAGACACGAGTTTGCTTTTATAATACTTAGATAATAAAAGATTATGAATAATTTTATACCAACTGGTTGATACCTAAAAATACCAAGAAAAACAGTCTCTCCTAAGAGTGAATTATGAAGAAAAATCATGGCAGAACATGCTGATACCTACTAACAAGAATGAAGTAATAATTCAAACCCTCCTGGTAAGGGGGAGAAGACAGATCTAGTGACAAATTCCACCATGCACTTAGACATAATTAACATGGATCCTTCTCAAACTCTGAAAAAAATAAAGAAGCAAATATTTTCAAATCATTATATGTGGTAACAATCATAGAACCAGATAAAACTAGGAAAAAAACTGCCAATGAAAGGTAGTTATAGGTTTTGATGGTATAACCACTGGTGAGTTGCCCATGTTCCAATGGATAGTTTCAAACCCAAGCCTACACAGAAGGCTCTTCTTAAACTTAGTAGGTCAAGATAGAATTCAAAACAAAACAAAAAACCAACTGGCAAACAAAATCCAACAACATATTAAAATGATTATATAACATGATCAAATGGGAATCATTATCGTGTGAAAGTGGATTATACAAAAACAAAAAAAGTCATGTATACCATTCACAACTAAAATGGAGTGAGGAGATCATGAAGAAATCATTCAGGTTGCAAAATCACATTTCAAAATTTGTTGCACATAGCCAACCAAAAAAGTACAAAGACATAATAACTATTTCAAAATTATATATTCTCTGTTTCTGAAACTTCAGATCCAACCAACCACAAATTGGAAATACTTGAAAAAAAATTTGCATTTAAATGTGCAGATTTTCCTTTTATATTGTTCCTCAAAAATTACAATATAGCAACAATTTACACAGTATTTCTAGTATATTTGGTGCTACAAATAATCTAGAAACTTGTCTCATTTACCAGCTAGGAACCCTTCACACGTATGTTACTACTATGGTCATAGTTGCTTTTTGTTGAGCCCTCCATCATTGCTCCTCTGAGGAACATGACACAAACCTCATTAGAATACAACCAAGTAGCTGTGCAGTGGGATGCAAAAGACAGAAATCAGAATTTAACTAGTGACCAGATATTCTGAGCTAGAAAAAAAAGTCCTCATTTCTCTCTGCTTGAGCACCACCATGTGGTTTAAAGAGGTATGCAAGACTGCACCTTTGGGAAGAGGCTGTGTTTTCAGGAAGAGACTTGGAAGCCATTTAGCAAAAAGCAGAAAGAAAATTGTGATATTTTCTCGCTGTCTGGTGGATTTTTTGATTGTTTGTTTTTTGTTCTTTATATATATTTTAGATATTAATGCTATCTCAGATGTGTAGTTTGTAAAATCTTTTCCCATCTTTTAGGCTTGCTTTTTGTCCAAATCTTCATTTGCCATACAGAAGCCTTTCAGTTTCAGGAGGTCCTGATTATGAATTTTTGATCATAGTGCCTGTGCTAATGGTATTCTAAAGAAAGTCTTTTCTTGTGCCAATGAGTTCAAGACTATTCCCCACTTTCTCTTCTATCAGGTTCAGTATATCTGTCCTTATGTTGAAGTCCTTGAACGAGAAAAGCCATGGGAGCCGTGGTGATCAACAATAGAGGAAGAGGGAAAAAAAAGCGTGAGGTCAGAATATTGGATAATAGAACTCAAGACTGCCTTCAAAATAAAACACCACCTTAAGAGGCATATGATCACTGCAGGGCCCTTAGGAAATGACGCAATGTACAACAGTGACAAGTAGAACTTGGGCCAAGGAACAGAGCAGAAAGACCTGAATTGCTTCTTCCTTTTCCTTATCCCTTCATTTCTCCCTCATTTGTAGTTTTCATCCATCCATCCACCCACCCACCCATCCATCCATTTAGTTTTCCATCAGACACTCACTCACCCTGGTACCAGGGGCATGCCTGCCGGCATCTGTAACAAAGGCGAACACATCCTATGGGGAACAGAGTAGCAAGTGAGTAAGAGGATATCAGAAAAATCGGAAATATTTCATCAAATTGGGTTTCACTTGGGATGGGATGTTATTAAAGAGTAGGGATATTCTGTTGCTGTGTTTCATGGTGTTTTAAATATTTATTCATTTTTTTAAAAAAAAATTTCAGGTGTGATGGCTAAAGAAACTGCCTTTTATGTCAGGCATCCATCTTGGTAAATTCCTAGTAATACTGACTCAGTGACCCCCCCCCACCCAAAAATGTACAACTGTGACCATCTACTTGTTATGATATGACTTTTTTGGCTTCTGTAACTTGTTTATGCAAATACCTCAAATTGTTTTGAATTGCCTTAACAACTAAACCAGGCAAAACAGATCAGTTTTCACTTGCTTGTGTACATATTGAAGATCTTCTTGTGGATTTTGTCTTTAAAACCCTTCCCTATACCTCTCCTTCAAGGCAATCTCAAATTTGGCTCAGAGATGGTCATCTTGCTAACAACTTATCAATAAATCTTTTAATTATACTTGGATTGATTCTATGATGTTTTCCCAGGGGTCATGAGCTCTATACATTTGGAGGTCCCGGTATGATCCATGGGAGAGCCTAGACTCAGGGCCAGGGGTCTGTGGTATGCCCCAGAGGAGCAAGTTCAAGGTGGACTTCACAGGCCCATGGGATCCGAAACTTCAATCTTCCAAATTTACAAAGTGGAAGCAAAAATAAAAGGAAGGCTTGCAGGCCTGTGTGCTTCTGAAATGCTGACTGATCGGTGAGTTACTCTGTTCTGCTTTAGAATCTGTACCTTTGGAGAGACAAAAGGAAGACAGGGCATGATTGTAGACCCATTCTTTGGGGGCAGAGGGCACACCCTACTGTCCTTCTGGTCTTACTGTATGAATGAAGGTGGCCACTACATGTTTGAGTCCTCTGGTCTTTTCCTAATAACACTATTGTCTTTTTATGTTGCTTTCTTTTGTCTATTAGGCTTGTGTTTTTCAGTTTGTTGAAGAGATGGGAGATGGGCGGGAGATGCCCTTGAGCTGCACGCACCAACATTTTCAGTATTTCTGCTAGACAGACTTCTTCTGGCTGTCTCTATGCAAGCTTCCCCATGTAGCTTGCTCCATCTAGCCTGCTCCACCTCTATCCCTCTCACTGGCTTCCTGGAGCCTGCTGCTTAAGGTATATCAGTCACTTCTCTA
>NW_004949155.1:2512110-2513120 GCF_000317375.1 Microtus ochrogaster
ATTTCCACTGATCCATGTATGTGTTTTTATGGCAATACCAAACTGTTTTTATTATTATACTTCCGTAGTAGAGTTTGAAATCAGGGATTGTGATACCTCCAGAAGTTCCTTTATTGTACAGGATTATTTTGGCTATCCTGGTTTTTTTTTTTGTTGTTGTTTTTCCACATGAAGTTGAGTATTGTTCTTTTGCAGTATGTGAAGTCTTGTGATGGGATTTTTATGGAGATTACATTGAATCTGTAGATTGTTTTTGGTAAGATTGTTATTTTTACTATGTTGATCTTACCTATCTAAGAGCATGGAGGGATCTTTCCATTTTCTGATATTGTCTTCAATTTCTTTTTTCAGAGACTTAAAGTTCTTGTCATACAGGTCATTTACTTGTTTGGATAGAGTTACGCCAAGATATTTAATGTCATTTGTGGCTATTGTGAAGGGTGATGTTTCCCTGATTTTTTTTTCAGCTCGTTTATTATCTGTACATAGGAGGACTACTGATTTTTTGAGTTAATCTTGATTCCTGCTACATGGATGAAGGTATTTATCATCTGTAGGAGTTCCTTGGTAGAATTTTTGGGGTCACTTGTGTATATTATCATATCATCTGCAACTAGTACAAGTTTGACTTCTTCATTTGAAATTTGTATGCTCTTCATCTTGTTTTGTTGTGTAATTGCTCTAGCTAGAACTTCGAGTACTATATTGAATAGATATGGAGAGACTGGACTTGTTCTTTGTATTCTTTCTGATTTTAGTGGAATCACTTTAAGTTTTTCTCCATTTAGCTTGATGTTGGCTGTTGGCTTGCTGTATATTGATTTTATTATGCTTATGTATGTTCCTTGTATCCCTAATCTCTCCAAGGCTTTTATCATGAAGGGGGCTTGGACTTTGCCAAGGGTTTTTCAACATCTAATGACATGTTCATGTGATTTTTTTCTTTCAGTTTGCTTGTATGTTGGATTACATTGACAGATTTTTCATGTTCACCCCTGCATCTTTGGGGT
>NW_004949156.1:0-12357 GCF_000317375.1 Microtus ochrogaster
TAAAGTAGTTCTTAAGAATATCTCCAACCAAACATATAACACAATTTCTTAAAGACTTATCTTTGTTTTCTTGTCTGTTAGGTGAATTATTTTTTTCATTCCAGAGAAATGTCATGTCATTGGTTACTGCTTTAGACTGCTAATATGTAACAACTCTATCTCATTTTCTGTTATTAAGTGACAAAGGAATAATAAATTTCTAACAGATTTAATATTTTTATCACAAAGAAAAATGCTAGTTACTTACATTCTAATAAAAATGCTAAGATCTACTTCAACCTATGCTAGTTACTTACATTCTACTAAAATTGCTGAGATCTGCAAATGTTTATGTTATAGTCTATGGCAATGTATCATGAAATATAGGGTGAATTTTGTATTGCACACATACATAGTGCTGACACAATAAGATACCGAATTTGAAAGAACTCCACACTTCTGATGTGAAAGTGACTAATTGTTAGAAGGCAAAAATGCAGTACTCAACCTTTCCCATACCAGCAAAGACTTTAAACACTGTAGAGCAGAATTCCTTCTGCTGTTGACTGGTTAAAAACTGCAACAGAACATTTTATAAGACAAAGAATATTTCCAGACACTAGAAACACATTGGATTCAGTGACTTAAAAAAAAAGTAGTCTTATGATGGAATTATTTAAGGTGATGTTTTTGGGAGAGAAGCAGCTTGAAAACAGTCCATAGAACTCATAAATGAAGACTAGGTTACATTTCATATAAGAAAAATTGGGAGTGCCGAGGCTAAGTTTTAATGTAGTCGTTTAGGAATCTGTATTCTGATGATGGAGCAATGATCTAGAGTTTAAAACTGATTGCTTCTCGTTATGTATATGTGAGTTTTGATCCCAGCACCTACATAAAGCATGGCTGTAACTCAGCTCCATGAGGGTACAAGAGACAGGAGAATCACTTGGTCTTGCGGCCTCTAGTCCAGCAAGTGGGAGCCTCATTTAGAAAGAAAAACTCTACCACAAGTAAGAGTAAAAAGCAAGAAAATCCCATACCATTTTAGGCCTCTGTACATGCATACACACTCACACAGATACACAAAAACATATGCATGAATAACGAAAGAAAGAAATTTGTTTTTATTATTTTCTCTTTATATTTCATTAGCCCAAGATAGCTATCAAAACAGCTATGCATGTCTTATATATGTTTTACTTGCAGAAACACATAGTTGACTGTGATTGCCTTTTCCATTAAGTAACTGTTGTCCACTGTCTTCCAGAATAATGATGAAGTCCCCTTCCTCCTTTACCATTTTGGCTCCATATCGCATAGTCTTATTTCACTTTTAAGTACTCTAGACTAATGTACAAGAGGAAAAAGTTAGTTGTAATGAAGTGGAGTTAAACATCACTTTGTAAAATGTTTCAAGTCTATTAAATAATGGCAATATGAATATTTTATTTCCTATGTTTGAATTATGGCAACGTGTGTGTGTGTGTGTGTGTGTGTGTGTAATATATAAAGACAAAATAAGTCAATAAATATTTTCCACTCATTAAAAATTTGTCATCTCTTTCTATTGGGAAATTTTAAACTCCTACATTTCAGTAATTTACTATATGTAACAATGTTTTGAAGGCCATAGATATCTTCTGTACTATGGTAGAATATTGATATTTTTATTTCTCCCAATTTTTATTTGTTATCCAACTTGGCTTTTTACTCTTGCTTTATTCTCCTTATCTCCTGTTGACCAGGGATCTACTCGGTGAGGTTATAAGCCAACTTTATACTTTCCAATGTGAGTGACAACATGCAGAACATTTTTTCTGTGCCTGGCTCATTTTCTTAAATTATTGTTAGTTATTACCAGGATATTCTTTTACTGGAAAGGAGGTCTAGGAATTAGCAAGCTGTTTATTGGAAATATTGAGTTCAAACAGGAATATTGTATGTTTAATTGTTTTAAAAGAGATCCTTTTCTGAGTATGCCCTCCAGTGTGTCTTCTGCCAAAAACAAAACAAAACAAAACAAATAAAAAAAACAGAGTAATTTAGTCCAACTTCATCAAGTAGAAGCATAATTTTTGTCATTCTACAGATAACTTTAGATTAAAAACTACAATTTTTAGAATATGATGTGAAAAAGGAAAAACTCTGAAAGTAATGACAATATATAAAGAAGTTGTACATTGAATTTTCCAAGTATTCTTACAATTATGACTACCAGAATTGACAGAGGTAATGGAGAAGCACAAAAGAACAAATTCCAGAAACTTAATGACATCCTTTTTTTTACTTGTTTTAATTGTTAATTATCATTTTAACAAATTAAATATGTGGGCATTGTGAAGATGGCAGAAAAAATGTGTCACAAATCAGAAAATAATAAATGTTTAAAAGAAATAAAATAAATGAAGATGAATATTTGGAAGAAAAAGTATACTAAACGTATTTATTCAGAAAGACTATGTTATTCCTGATTCTACCAAGGCTAATGAGTGAAGTACATGATTCTAAAAATTTATAATTTGCATGAGTGACAACATTTAGTATTTTCTTTCTGCGCTTGATGTATTTAACATTTATTATTATTATTATTATTATTATTATTATTATTATTCCAGAGAGTTATGTATATTTGCATATATATACACATATACATCACACTGACTTACACACATACACATGCACACACACTCACACACACACACACACACACTTGTGTATGTGTTTGGGAGGCTGGGAGGCATGGCCTGACCATACAAGATAGTGTAGTGGTTACCACATTATTAATTAACCACCTCTGATCAATTTGTAAATTACGTGTAACATGTGACATCTCCCATAAGGATGTGTTCTATTGACTAGAAACCAATTCTTTTTTTTTTATATTTGGTTCTCCTTTTTATTTCCTATTTTTTTTTCTTTTTTAGTTTTTTTTTATTGAGAAAAGGAAAAAAAAACAAGTTTCCGCCTCCTCCCAGCCTCCCATTTCCCTCCCGCTCCTCCCACCCTTCTCCCCCTCCTCCCACACTTCTCCCCCTCCCTCTCCAGTCCAAAGAGCAGTCAGGGTGCCCTGCCCTGTGGTAAGTCTTAGGTCCTCCCCCCTCCGTCCATATCTTGGAAGGTGAACATCCAAACTGGCTAGGCTCCCACAAAGCCAGAAAATTAAGTAGGATCAAAACCCCTTGCCATTGTCCTTGGCTTCTCATCAGCCCTCATTGTTCGCCATGTTCAGAGAGTCCAGTTTCATTCCGTGGTTTTTCAGTCACAGTCCAGCTGGCCTTGGTGAGCTCCCAGTAGATCAGATCCACTGCCTCAGTGGGTGGGTGCACCCCTCGTGGTCCCGACTTCTTTGCTCAGGTTCTCCCTCCTTCTGCTCCTCACTGGGACCTTGAGAACTCAGTCCAGTGCTCCAGTGTGGGTCTCTGCCTCTATCTCCATCCATCACCAGGTGAAGGTTCTATGGTGATATGCAAGATATTCGTTAGTATTGCTATAGGATAGGCTCATTACAGGTTCCCTATCCTCAGCTGCCCAAGGAACTAACTGAGGACATCGCCTTGGGCTCCTGGGAGCCACTCTAGGTTCAAGTCTCTTGCCCACCCTAAGGTGGCTCCCTTATCTAAGAATTGTGCTTCTGTGCTCACCTATCCAACCTTACTTTATCCCAATCATCCTTTTTCCCCAAGTTCCCTCCATCCTCCCCTTCTCCCTTTTCTCTCCCCATTTCCCCTTACCCCCATCCCCCCCCAAAAAAAAAACCTAAAAAAGCTTAGGGAAAATAAAAGGGGCTTCTGGACTCAGAAAAACTGGAGCCAAACACAGCTTATTGGTAGCCACATATTTTTTTCAGATAGGCTCTGTTTGCAGGCCACAAGCTGAGGCACAGCTCCTTTAAGAAATGTCTTCCTTGTTCATACAGGCAGCACAAAAGACTCTGGCTCTTTCAGGAGGTCTTGCTACTTATTTAATGGCGACATAGACCCACTATGTCCCTGCAGCTGGGGCTGTGACAGTGACTCCAAGAGCTAGCGGTGGACATACCTTCACCATATTGAAAAGCTGACTTTTACATTAAAATCTCACACTATCTTGAGTAATTTGATTTTTTTTTATTTTTTGTGTATACCTGTGCATGTGTGAGAATACATGTGTACATGTATATGCATGTAGAGACTAGAAGTTAATACTCAGTGTCTTTCTAAATCCTCTTCATACTGTTTTATTCATCTATTGATAAATTAGGTAGGATCTGATAGTGTTTCCCTGGATAGACTAGAGCTCAATACAGACCCGGCTAACTGACCTGCTACCACATTCAGTGATCTACCTGCCCCCACATCTTTAGTACATAAAAAAAAAATGTATGGATTATTATGCTTGGTATCACCTTATAATCTTATATAAAGTCTCTTACTCAATCTGAGTATCAATCCATATGCTTTATTGGCTAATAGTAAATGATTTTAAAAATGTACATTACTTTAGAACACTTATGAGTTATTTTTTATTTTAAAATTTAGGAGATTTTATGTCATAAGTGTAGTTTAAATGGCTCAGTCTGAAAATCAATCTATTTGCTTGATTGTCTAATAAAAAAGAATCTCATGGGAAAAAAAGAAAGTGCTTCTATAAGATCAGGCTTTAGAAAAGCCTGTAGGGAATTTTCTTAATTAGTGATTGATGTGGGAGGGCCCAGCCATTTGTGGGGAATGCGCTGGATTCTAAAAGAAAGCAGGCTGAGCAAACCTCGAGGAGCTAGCCAATAATAGCAGCACTCCTTCATGTATTCTGAATCAACTCATGCTTCTAGCTTTCTGTTCTGCTTGGGTGCCTGTCCTGAATTCCTTCAATGATGAACAGTTATGTAGAATAGTAAGCCAAATAATCCATTTCCTCTCCAAGTTACTTTGGTCATGTTGTTTCACTAATAATACTAACCTGAGACAGAAAGAAATGCTTTTCCTGAAACATGCTAATTTTATTTAAGTAACTGGCGATGTAAGGTTGAGTATTTGCCTTGTAATTGCAATGTACAAGTGGTAAAGTGCCAAATAAAAGGTTTACTGTAGTAGGAGGCATACAGTTTCTATTTTATTTTAATTTTCTTTTATAGTACTTTTTTCCCAGGCTTTTTATTTACATTTAAGTTTAAGCAGTTTCCATATTATATATTTTTAGCAGTCTACCAAAATGAGAGAATAGTCATTTAATGTTAACTTTGGCCAACAAAATACTTTAGAATTATCTGTTATTTAATATATGATATTGATAAAGTAAAGGGTGAAATTTCTAGCCTGGCAATTGCTCTTGATTTAGTACTTCTTGGCCTATTTATTTACCTTCATGTTGACCTTAAGGGAAATCAAAAATCTCGTTTTTTTTTTTTACCATGAACTTTAAATTTATCTTATCTTTATCAATATTCCATTCTCTCACTCTTATTTAATTCATTTTACTTTGTACATATATAGAAATTTGTGACTTTTCATAAGTGGTAGCATACATTTATAATCTCAGTATTGAGACACTGAGACAGGAAGATCATGAATTTAAGATTTTAAAAGATAAAAAATGAGTAATTTCCTATAGGATGCAGACTATTTCAATGACAATATTTATTTATTTATTTTACTTTTTTTTATTGAGAAAAGGAAAAAAAAGAAAGTTTCCGCCTCCCCCCAGCCTCCCATTTCCCTCCCCCTCCTCCCACTCTTCTCCCCCTCCCCCACTCCTCTCCCCCTCCCTACCAGAAAATGGAAGGACCTCCTTGCTCTTGGATTGGGAAGATCAACATAGTAAAAATGGCAATT
This sequence comes from Microtus ochrogaster, assembly GCF_000317375.1. Taxonomy (NCBI): domain Eukaryota; kingdom Metazoa; phylum Chordata; class Mammalia; order Rodentia; family Cricetidae; genus Microtus; species Microtus ochrogaster. The sequence continues at coordinate 5,790 of NW_004949156.1, forward strand.
CTACCAAAGGCAATTTATAGATTCAATGCAATCCCCATCAAGGTCCCATCAAAATTCTTCACAGATCTTGAGAGGACAATAATCAACTTTATATGGAAAAACAAAAAACCCACGATAGCCAAAACAATCCTATACAATAAAGGATCTTCTGGAGGCATTACCATCCCTGACTTCAAACTTCAAATGGATTAAAGACCTCAATATCAGTCTGAACACACTGAACCTGATAGAAGAGAAAGTGGGAAGTACCCTACAACAGATGGGCACAGGAGATCGCTTCCAATGTATAACCCCAGCAGCACAGACATTAAGGGCAGCATTGAATAAATGGGACCTACTGAAACTGAGAAGCTTCTGTAAAGCAAAGGACACTGTCACTAAGACAAAAAGGCAACCCACTGACTGGGAGAAGATCTTCACCAACCCCGCAACCGACAAAGGTCTGATCTCCAAAATATATAGAGAACTTAAGAAACTAGACTTTAAAATGTTAATTAACCCAATTAAAAAATGGGGCACTGAACTGAACAGAGAATTCTCAAAAGAAGAAGTTCAAATGGCCAAGAGACACTTAAGGTCATGCTCAACTTCCTTAGCAATGACAATATTTAAAATGAAGTGCAGGAGTTATCTGCTGTTTATAATTCTTTCAAATACAATACATATTGAAGCACAGACCTGTTTTAAATGGAAAAGCAAAAGATATTTCAGCTCTTTTGTGAAGTTTATATTTTATGGACACCAAACAAAATACGAAAAAATTATAATTTTATTTCCCACAGACACGTTTGATGTGTCTTCAATTACTTTTTTGCAGCATTTCAGAATTTTTGCATTTGGTAAAAGGCTCATTTTCTGTCATCTGAACTGCAAATCCTTACCAATCACTCTCATCTCAATAATTCATCACAAATCTCAGAGTACTTTCATAGATGCAGCCCTGTCTGAACTTAGAAATAAGATGGATTTGAGATTACCAGGACAGATCCTGTTGCCTGCTTTTTTACTAGGGACGCAGTAAAAAGAGTTCATGCTATGACTGAATCCCCAACAGGTGTTACTGAATTGGGCAAGCACAGTTATTCTTATACTATCTATAATTGAAGATTAGGGTTGCTCATATTGGTACTTTCAATTTTTTTTCTGTATTATTAATTGTAGACCGAGACTGCTTATTCATTTCCCAACTGCCCAGACACAAATGATCACACAGAAATTATATTAATGACAGCATTGTTTGTCCAATAGTTTAGGTGTATTTCTACCTAGCTCTTATAACTTAAATTAACCTATTTATATTAATCTGAGTATCGCCACAAGACTATAGCTTACCGGAAAATTTCCGAGGGCCTCCTTCTACTTCAGCAGCTACATGGCATTTATTTGACTCCACCTCCTCTCTCTCTCTTTCTCTCTCTCTCTCTCTCTCTATCTCTATCTCTATCTCTATCTCTATCTCTATCTCTATCTCTATCTCTATCTCTATCTCTCTATATCTCTCTCTATTTCCCTGTTGGAATTTCCCATCTGATTTTACTCTCTAAGGCATTGGCCAAAGCTACTTTATTCATTATTCAATAAAAGCAACACATATATAGAAGGACACACAGTCTATTTTCTGAAGTTGATAGGGAAAAATGGCACATAAAACAGTGATGCTCAGGATATGTGGTACATTTCATTTGTGGGTTGAATGGTCCTTTCACTGGACTCTCATATCTGATACCCTGCATGTCGGATATTTACATCATGATTCATAACAGTAGCAAAATTACAATCATGACATAGCAACAAAATTGTATGGTTGGGGGTGGTGACCACAACACGATGAACTGTGTTAAACATCAGCATCATTAGGAAGGTTGAGAACTACCACCATAAATCACTTGCTTCTTCTCTATATTTCTTTGTTTTTTAGTTTTTCAACTCAAAGTTTGTCTGTATAGCTTCTGTGCCTGTCCTGGAACTAGCTAGCTCTTGTAGACCAGGCTGCTCTCAAACTCACAGACTTCTACCTGCCTCTGCCTCCTGAGTGCTGGGATTAAAGGCATGCACCACCATTGCCCAGCCTCTTTTTGAAAAGATTTATTTATTTATTGTGTATACAGCATTCTACCTGCATGTACACCTGCAGGCCACAGGGAACGTCAGATCTCATTACAGATGGTTGTGAGCCACTATGTGGTTGCTAGGAATTAAACTCAGGACCTCTGGAAGAGCAGCCAGTGCTTTTAACAACTGAGCCATCTCTCCAGCCTCTTCTCCACCTTCTTTTTCAAAGGGCTTGTTGTTTATTCATAACTTAACAGTCTAATGTGGACATTATTCACTCCAGGAAAAGCCTTGACTACTACTATTTTAATAATGTATGTCTTTTTGTCATTTTTTTGTTTATCTTACATACCAACCATAATACTCCTCTCCTCTCTTCGAGTTCCCTCTCCCCACCTCCCTTTTCACCTTCACATCCACTTTTCTGTCACCATTCAGATGGGGTTAGGCCTCTCATGGGAACCAACAAAATATGGCAAATCAACTTGAAGCAGAACGAAGACCTTCCCACCAGCATCAAGACTAAACAAGGCATTCCACCACAGGAAATAGGTTCCAAAGAGTGAGCTCATGCATCAGGGACAGGTCATGGTCTCACTGCTAGGGGGCCCCATAAAAGACCAAGATACACAACTATCACCCAGATGCAGAGGACCTAGGTTGGTCCCACGCTGACTCCTAAACTGTCCGTCTAGAGTCCGTGAGCTCGCACAAGCTGAGGTCAGCTGTCTCTGTGGATTTTCCTGTCCAGTTCTTGTCTCTCATACTCATATAATCCCTTTGCCCTCTCTTCCACTTGACTACTGAAACTCGGTTCAGCGCTTGCCTGTGAACATCTACATCCAATTTCATAAGGTACTAGATGAAGGCTCCATGATGGCTATTAGGATAGTCACCAATCTGATTACACCCAAAGACAGTTCAGGCATACTCTCCACTACTGCTAGGAGTCTTAACTGTGGTCATCCTTGTGGATTCCTGGTAGTTTCCCTAGCACCAGGTTTCTTCCTAACCCCATAATTGCCCCTGTATCAAAACATCTCTTTCATTACTCTACCCATCCTTTCTACCCCCAACTCAACCATCCTGATTCCCCATGCTCTTACCCCTCATTCTCTCCCCCTTTACTCTTCCCTCCCAATTTTCCCACGATGTCTCCTTTATTTCTTCTTTGTAGGGTCCTCTTTTTACTGAGCTTCTCTGGGCCTGAGGGTTAGAGTCTGGTTATCTTTTGCTTTACATGTAATATCTATTTATGAGTGCATACTTACCATACTTGTCTTTCTGGGTCTTATTATGTCACTCAGGATGATTTTTTTTAGTTCCATCCTTTTACCTGCAATTTTATGAGGTCATTATTTTTTCCACTGAGTAATATTATATTGTGTAAACATACCAGGTTTTCATTCTTTGGTTGAGAGGCATCTCAGTTGTTTCCAGGTTCTGGCTATTACAAATAATGCTGCTATGAACATAGTTGAGCAAGTGTCCTTATGGTATGTTTGAACATCCTTTGGGCATAGACCCAAGAGTGGTATCACTGGGTCTTGAGGTAGATTGATTTCTGATTTTCTGAGAAATTGCCATACTTATTTCCAAAGTGGTTGTAAAAGTTTGCACTCCCACCAGTAGTAGAAGAGTGTTCCTCTTACTCCACATCCTCTCTAACATAGGGTGTCATTAGCGTTTTTTTTTTATCTTGGCCATTCTGACAGGTGTAAGATGATATCTCAGAGTCATTTTGATTTGCATTTTTCTGATAATTAATGGTGTTGAACATTTCATTAAGTGCATCTCAGACATTCAAGATTTCGCTGTTAAGAATTATCTGTTTAAGTCTGTACCCCATTTTTAATAGGATTATTTGGTATATCGATGTATAGTTTCTTGAGTTATTTATATATTTTGGATATCAGTCCTCTGTCAAATATGGGGTTAGTGAAATCTTTTCCCACTCTGTAGACTGCCATTTTGTCTTATTGACAGTGTCATTTGCAATACAGAAGCTTTTCAGTTTCAGGAGGTCCCATTTATTAATTGTTGTTTTCAGTATCTGTGCTACTGGCATTATATTCAAGAATTAGTCTCCTGTGCTAATGCGTTCAAGGCTATTTCCCACTTTCTCTCCTATCTGCTTCAGTGTAACTGGATTTATGTTGAGTTCTTTGAGCCACTTGGACTTGAGTTTTGCGCAGAGCAATAGATATTGATTTACTTGCATCTTCTATGTACTGACATCCAGTTATACCAGCACCATTTGTTGAAGATGCTTTCTTTTTTCCACTGCACATTTTTGGATTTTTTGTCAAAAATCAAGTGTTCATAGGTATGTGGGCTTATGTCAGGGTATTTGATCCAATTCCATTGATCCGTTTGTCTGTTTTATGCCAATACCAAGCTGTTTTTATTACTCTAGCTCTACAGTAGAGCTTAAAGTCAAAGATGGTCTCAGGGAAGGTGATGCCTTCAGATGTTCCTTTATTGTAAAGGATTGTTTGACCTATCCTGGGTTTTTTGTTTTTTCCTTATGAAGTTGAGTATTGTTCTTTTGAGGTCTGTAAAGAACTTTGTTGGGATTTTGATGGGATTGCATTGAATTTGTAGATCACTTTTGGTAAGATTGCCATTTTTTGCTAAATCATTTGCTTCTTGAGTCCTTCAGATTTACGTCAAATTACTGGTAAAATAGTTACTTAGTGTTGTGGGAGCTGCGGGCCTCTTCCCACAGCCTGGCTCCTGGCCGCTTGGCTAGCTTATACCCCGAAATAACAACACACAAATTGCATTCTTTTAAACACTGCCTGGCCCATTAGTTTCAACCTCTTAACCCATTTCTAATAATCTATGTAGCACCACGAGGTGCACTTACCAGGAAAGATTCAGCATATCTGACCTGGCAGCTTGCTTCATCGTGTCTGCCCGGGAGAGGGGAGCATGGCCTCTGAGCTCCTTCCTCTTCCTCCCAGCATTCTGTTCTGTTTACTCTGCCTACCTAATTTTCTACCTATCAGGGCCAAGCAGTTTCTTTATTTTTTAACCAATGACCTTCCTCCATCAACTTAGTAAAAAAGAAAGATTTGTAAGACAATAATCAAGGTTTTCAGTAACACGAATGATATTCATCTCTGAGATATTAACCGGAAAGGTAGGGAATCTGTCTACTTTATAGTTCCCAGTCATAAGGAACAGTAAAATGTTTTCCTGCGAGGAATCACTGGGAATTTGATGGATGTTGCAAAGAAGGTTACATGATAGAATGTTCTTTACTTTCTAGTGTCAATGTTGACTAGACATGAGGGAGCTAGAGACTACAGAACAGATTGCTATGCTGCCAAATAACATTAACTAACACCATGCAAACAATAATAGCAACAAGAATGAGCAAATGGCCTTTCTGCATCTACTCATTGATATTTCTTAAAACTCATAAAGAAAATAATATGTAGAACTTAATGGAATGGTAAACAAAGAGCATGCTTCTGTCATTACATTTTCAGTCCAGTCACTGAGGCAAAATTTCATCAACACATCAGACAGTTATATTTATCTCTTTAAAAAAGTACCACAAAAAAGGACTTAAGTACAAAAAAGTACTAGACTGTCTTTATCTAAAAATGTAAGTATTTTCTAATTTTCTATGTGATTAAACCAATGTTCAGTTACAATGTCAAACATGTCTTAGACTGGTTTATAATATTATGCTTAAAAGTCTTGTTAAGTGAGTTAGATAAAATATGTAGTTAAATAAAGTCAAACTTTTGCTAAAAACGCAATATGGAAAACTCAAAAATGTGAAAGTCTCAAGATTCAACCTCTCTATAACTATAGATTAGCACAAATTTGAAGCCATATCTGCTGTGGTCCACAGGAATTCTGCAGTGAGATTTCAGCTGATGAGGCAGAAGGCTGACCCACTAAAATGAATGTATTCTGATGGAGGCGAACCCAGTTCGCAAGGTGCTGGGCCTACCTCCTTTTGCATATTGGCTCATTTTCACAGTGGGTCTCTTGTGAAGCCATAAGCATGCTTCCTTGGTGCAAGATTCAGCAGAGTATGGATTGTTGGGCACAATTATTTCCCATGTACTGGTATACTGGGTCAACCTCCACACTCTGAGGGACCTCCATGAGAAAATTTAGTCACAGAGTCAGTAGCCTTGATTCCCACAGTCTAATCTCTGCTCTGTTCCCGAGATACATTAAAAGCCACCTCCCTGCAACTGTCTTCAATTTGTCAGGACACGTAGTCAGAAAAGGAGTCTTTCTTATAGATCTCATTGGGTGGGACCTTCAAAGATAAAGGGATGTCCGAGTTCAGAGAATTTCCTTTGCTTTATATGTGTGTGTAAACTGGAAACTTTACAAAACATATAAAAAAAGCAGGGGGAATATAAAGAAACTTGGAGAATTCATTTCACCCTCAGATCTAAGTCCAGCATTTGCTGTAAGTGTTCTTCTGAGGCCGGGCGGTGGTGGCACATGCCTTTAATCCCAGCACTCAGGAGGCAGAGGCAGG
>NW_004949156.1:12527-26347 GCF_000317375.1 Microtus ochrogaster
CCAGATGGACTTGGTTACTTAAAAAGTGAAAATTGGAACTCAAGAAAAAAGAAGTTAGTTTTGAGAAGGCCTGTTACACAAACAATTCATTTACCTTGGTGTGTATTATCGAGTATTGAAGGAAATAAAAAGAGACAGGCTGCTTACTACCTCCCTCTTTTATGAAGCCCACTCCTTTGTGACGGCTCCATTGTGTGGTCTATGGCATATGTCTTCTTAGTAGGCATATTCCTGGCATCACTTTATTTCTTAGTGCCAAACACATCCGGCACGATTTAGCATTCTCATTCTGTCACAGACATTCTTAACTTCAAGGATTGCTGGGCTTAAGTTTTACCTCCCAGGCTTGTCAAATTCTTGTCACTTTCACTTACCCAAATCTTTTGTTGGCCATTTTTCACATGTGCTTTGAAAAAGCAACTCAATTAAACAAAGGGATCAAGACAACATATGTTCTTGATACGGAGCACAGTATAAGATGTGAATGAAATGAGAAGGGAAAAGTCTTCCCAAATGTGAATTTGAACATAACTAACAACAAAGTTATGATTTAGTCCATGAAAATGTGTTAGGGTAAGGGAACTGACCTTTAATCTTACCATGGCTAAGTTTAAATGAGAATATAAATATAACCTATTTTTTTTCTCATTTCCTGAGATGTTGTTATTCACCGCTTTTGCATTTATGTTAAATGTTTACAAAATTTATCTAGAAACCCTGTTACATGCATTATTTCTAAAACCTTAAGGGATTCTTACACTTATTGGACATCAGAGAAACACTTAAGCAATATATGCCATTTTCCTCTACAGACTGTTTCAAAATTAATCTTCCTGTCTGTACTATTTGATCAAAAAAGAGTTTAAATGATTTAGATGTATATTTCTTGTGAAGAAAATCACTATATATCATATAATTTTGATGTTATTTTGAGAAGAATTCATAATAGAAAATATTTCAGAGGTTATTTTAATATAGTTAATGCATTTTTTAATGTTCAGTATGCAAGAAGTCTAAGATCAAGTATATTGGGAACGTCTTATAAGTCTGAATTTCAGGGGACTGCCATATTCTTGTGTCTTTATATGGTCTTTGTTCTCTGTGCACATGCATGATCTTTTTTGCAGAATACCATTTTTAAGGACATAAGTAAAAGTGATTTAGAGTCAACCCATGTAGATTCATTTTAAATTAATCTCTACTTTAAATGAGGTCTTGACAAGTCGTGACAGATCTTAAGCTAAAGTTAGAGTATAATGCTTCAACAAAATTTGGAGTAATAATTCAGTGCCTATCTTTTTGGGGTTATATTTGGTGTATTAGATTCTCAATAAAAAACGAATACAATCATGACTGATGAATAAGTAAACAGGAACTTATAAACTCTAAGTGACATGGGGGAGAAACCAAACCTACAGAAGTAATTATCAATTCAAGCATTATTTGCACACAAATAGTACTTTAAATGACATTCTTAAAATAGTTATCATAAATAGTTCATTTAGGTACCTAGAGGAGTATTTAATTATCAGTGTTTTAGAATTCACAAAAGGTATAACAAATCATAAAATACGTATTTCTTATATTTTTTTAAAATATATCCAATATTTGTAAACAATATAAATGATGAAAGTCTTTACCCCATATCCTCTCCAGCATAAGTTGTCATCAGTGATTTTTTTGATCTTGGCAATTCTTACAGATATAAGATGGAATCGCAGAGCTGTTTTGATTTGCACTTCTCTGATGACTAAGGATGTTGAGCATTTTTTAAGTGTCTTTCAGCCATTTTAGATTCCTCTGTTGAGATTTCTCTGTTTAGATCTGTACCCCATTTTTTTTTATTGGATTACTTGTTCTTTTGATGACCAATTTCTTGAGTTCTTTGTACATTTGGAGATCAGCCTTCTGTCTGATGTGGGGTTGGTGAAGATGTTTTCCCACTCTGTAGGCTGTCATTGTGTCTGGTTGACAGTGTCCTTTGCTTTACAGAAGCTTCTCAGTTTCAGGAGGTCATATTTATTAATTGTTTCTCTCAGTGTCTGTACTACTGGGGTTATATTTAGGAAGGGGTCTCCTGTGCCAATGCGTTCAAGTGTGCTTCCCACTTTCCCTTCTGTGAGGTTCAGTGTGGTTGGTTTTATGTTGAGATCTCTGATCCATTTCAACTTGAGTTTTGTGCATGACAATAGATCTATTTTTATTATTCTACATGTTGATATCCAGTTATGCTAACACCATTTGTTGAATATGCTTTCTGTTTTTCGTTTTATATCTTTTGCTTCTTTGTCAAAACTTATGTGTTTGTATGTGTGTGGATTGATATTCAGGTCTTCAATTCAGTTCCCTTTGTAGTCCTGTCTGTTTTTAAGCCAATACCTGGCCATTTTCAGTGCTATAGCTCTGTAGTAAAGTTTGAAGTCAGGGATTGTACTGCCTCCCCTAGTTCATTTTTTGGACAGAATTGTTTTGGCTATCCTGTTTTTTTTTTTGTTTGTCCATATGAAATTGAGTATCAAGCATCAATATTTATGAAGTGAGTAAATTGATGCAAAAAAGTAGAAATTGTGATGAGGTATCATTTCAAAATATGGAAATCTTTTGAATGAAAGATGCAAGAATGAGTGAAATAATAAAAAAGCACACTGTGTAAGTATTTAAGAGTTACAAAGGAAACACTCTAATTTCTATACATATTAGTTACAATATTTCAAAAGAGGAATTATACTATCCAATACAGTGATTTTATATAAAATATAACATATTTTGTGATAGGTCTAGCTTTAGTGATTCAATAGCTACCAGAAAACATTATATGAAAAAAACAAGAGTAAAAGGTTAAAAACTTTAGTTTCTGAAGTCCTTAAGGTAACTGACAAAAGTTTACGGCATAAAATTTGTTATAATATTTATTCTCTAATTCAAAATATTGTCAATGATTTTGGTTTATTATATATATATATAGTGTATATACATAGACATAAGTGACATTACATGGCATTTTTTTCTCATAGAAAAGCAGTATTTTCTCACTGTTGTTATTAACAGACAAAATCTGATACTTTTCTAATAATAATTAAGAATTTTGTAATAATCAAGATATATAAACCATCAATCCTTGAAAAAAATGAATAACAATTTTCTTAGGCAATTTCAATTACTGATAAATTATAAAAATAAGATTCTTTTTATTTTTGCTTTGTATCTGATATTTAGATGTTTACTTTAAAGGGTATATATTCAGGTCTAAAAGAGACATTTATTTTGATGTTATCATTGGAAAAATCTTTCCTGTCTTCTTCTATTGACATATAATATTTGAACACCCATATGGGGGTTAGTGTAATATTTTGGTACATTTTATATTGTGTATTGATCCTTTATGATTCTCCATTTCATCTTTTCTGTTTTACACTTACAAAGACATTCCAAAAATGGTTGGCTAACTACTTTAGATTGCATTTAAAAAATCCCTGCTTTTAAATGGAATGTAGAAGAAAGAGTGAAGCTGTCTGAAAGTATATAAAAGGCACATTGCTTACTTAATTATGAGTAGAAAGCGTAAAACTATTCTTTACATGCCATTTATAATAGGATCCTATGGCAAAGAACTTCTGCCATTTGAAATGAGGTTGAGGAGCAATTGTTTGATAATGTGATTGTTTCCCCATCTGCAGGTACTGGGCGATCGATGGGCAAATATCTGCAAGTGGACTGAAGAGCGCTGGGTTCTTTTACAAGATATTCTTCTAAAATGGCAGCGTTTTACTGAAGAACAGGTGCGCATCTGTAGGAGAAAATTGGGGCTGTCATGAAGCTGAAAAGGTGTTAAATTGGACAAGTAACAAAAGGATCTACTTTAACTGGTTCTTCTTTGATGCTTTTCAGTGCCGTTTTAGTACATGGCTTTCAGAAAAAGAGGATGCAATGAAGAAGATTCAAACAAGTGGCTTTAAGGATCAAAATGAAATGGTATCAAGTCTTCAAAAAATATCTGTAGGTATATTTTGCTTTCAACCATTTTTAAAACACAATAATATAATTATTATTTTGGAACACTGTCCATTCTATTTTGTCTTAAATCACTTAGTCATTGTTTATGCTTACATTACAGATTATTCACAGTTGTTATATGTGCTTTCCTCCCTCCCTCCCTCCCTCCCTCCCTCCCTCCTTTCTTTCTTTCTTTCTTTCTTTTTTTTTCTTTCCTTTTTTCATCAAGATTTGGATCTCTGTGTAACAGATATAGCTGTCCTGGAACTCACTCTATAGAGCAGACTGTCCTCGAACTCACAGAGAGCCACCTGCCTCTGCCTTCTAAGTGCTTAAATTAAAGTCTTGTACCATCACTGCTTGGTTATTTATACTTTTCTTAAACTTGTAAAAGTTATAGATATACTTTAAAATTATTTTTAAGCAAAATAGTTTTTATAGGCATACCCAGAGGAAAACTTCAGGTAAATTTAAAGCAGCCCTACGAAGCATTTGTTTGCTTTCTTTATAAATTTTAAACAACATATTTTAAAAGTGATAGACTTAAAGGTAATCCTCAGAGTAATGCATAAAAAAAACCACAGCATATTTATCGTTTCATCTATAGGGCTGAGCATTAGTTTGAGCAATAAAAATCAAATAGTGTAGAATAGTGCAGAAACTTCTCGATTTGGAGACTGGAATCTAGAAAGGGTAGCCAAATAGGAGACTGTAGGAGAAAGTACCTGAATGAAAAGAACGACAACTTAGATTCACATATGTTAAGGTGAAAGTGCCACATCAATGTGAAAACACCTAGTTGTCAACAAATACACGAGATCCTCAGAAATTGATACGTCAGTAGTCAATTCATTGAGGACAATTAAACATGCTACAGAGAGACTGGGTAGTGTGAAATAATAAATAAAAAAGGTAGAAATTCGGGCAATCTGTACAATTGAGTGAAGGACAGATGGCAAATCTTAATAAGTTGATTGAACAACTAGAGTTCAAGATTGTAAGAAGTGAGAAAAATGACATAATAAGAATCAGGAGAGGTCTGTGGATACACCTCATTTGGTTAATTGCTTGCATAGCGTGCAGGAATTCCTGTTAATTCCCAGGACCACATAAAACAAGCATGTCCATACACACTTGTAATGGCTGTACTTGAGAGGTAAAGCAGGGTGATTAGGATCACAAGCTTATGCTTCACAAGCTTAAGTGAGAATTCCAGGACAGCTTGGGATACATGAGACCTTTTTCCTAAAGAAAGTGAGGAAAATAAATATTATAAAGAAGAGTATGATGTACATTGCCATTTTCACAAAAACAGGTCAACTGAGGAAAGATGGCACCTTTTCTAGAGGAAAAGAGTCCATCTTTTGTTTCCAAAGACTAATTTTTATAAATTTCCTGGCTAAGGATACGGAGGCCATGCATTCTTTCCTCTAGAAAAGGTGCCATCTTTCCTCAGTTGACCTGTTTTTGTGAAAATGGCAATGTACATCATACTCTTCTTTATAATATTTATTTTCCTCACTTTCTTTAGGAAAAAGGTCTCATGTATCACAAGCTGTCCTGGAATTCTCACTATATTGTGAAGCATAAGCTTGTGATCCTAATCACCCTGCTTTACCTCTCAAGGCATGAAGGGATGCTGCTCACTGACTTTCTCCCATGCTTGAGTTTCATCTTTCTTATATCACCCAGGTCCACCCACCTAGTAGTGGAACTTCCCACACCAATTAGCAATCAAAAAAATGCTTCCAAATACATGGCTCCATGATACCCTGAATGAATCATTTTGTCAGCAGAGATTCTCTATTCTCAATTATGTCTCAATTTGTGGAAAGTTGACAAACCCAATGTATATGGTACTCTGATGTGTTTATTGTCATGTCCTTAACATTCAGAATGCATCACACATATTATACATTGAATAAGTAGTTACTATGTAGTACCAGTCAGAGAAATCTGTATAAGAAAGACTGTAGAACACTTAATTCAGAACATTGGAAAGATAAGATTTGTTTGGCCTTAGAGTTACTATTATTATATAACAAATAACTTTAATTTTTAAAGATATGTGAATTTTATACTTATATTCATGGGTTTTGTAGATCGCTATGACTATGTACAGAAAGGAATGATTCATCTCTGATTCTCAATATTTAGACTCTTAGTAACTAAATGAGTTGAAACTAGAACAACCTAAAAGTGCTCTTCCATTAATACCTTCTTGTGCCTCAGCTAGGAAGATCTGCGGTTTCTGACTAACCCTCTTTGCCATCATTGTCTTTACTGTCATCATAGCATGAGTGCTTTGGGTAGTCAGAATTCACATAGAGAGTATTCCTGCAACTGAGACTTAAGTTAAAACTTTATTTCGCATCATTGCTTTTCTACTTGGTAGAAACAGTCATAAATCTGCTCAGATTCCACAAAAGGCAAATAGATTTCACCTTATTATGAAGCAGTATCAAGGCCAAATAATAGTAGAACATCTGAGATATATGTATTTGACAGTCATATCCGGAATGTATTCTATGTCAGAATACTTTTTGTATTTTTATGATAATAGATATCAATTCTAAATGCTTCATGCCAGTAACTTTATCTCTGATTAGGTTTACCAATCAATTAAGTTGTTAGCAACTGAGTGACAAAGTCCAAAGGCTATAAAGTTAGTGTATCCTCACTTGCATTACATGTTTAAAGTTCTTTCAGATAAGCTACTTGGATTATTTTAGAAGAGGTACTTGAGGTCTAGGAAAATCTATGCATGCCATATATAACAGGTATTATATACCACTAGTGGCTGCTTTCAAAGGAGCACTAAAGCATCTAGACTCAGGTTGAGACTCCCCATATCATGTAAGTGATGTGTGACTATGATGAAGCAACATGACTCTGATTCCTAACTGTCATTTCCAACCATCATATGCTACTATGCTACTATGTGGCATTTGTGAATAAAAGACTTTCCCAGACTCAGGACGATGAAAATTCTGTCTTAGTGAAGTCTCAATAAAATCTCAATGTGATTAAAATTCATATTATGTCACCTTTGCTATGAACAAAGTGAAAATATGTTTTGTATGAGTCTTATCATTTGATAGTTTAAGCCAATTAACAAAATCTGACAGCTGGTCTAGAATCCGAGGTAAAATTCCCCTGCTGACTCAGGCAGTGAATAAGAATTTAATGTTCATTAAAATATGTCACAATCTGAGACCCAAAACAGGTACCATCTGTTACCAGTTTTTACTACATTCCTAGGTAAAGATTCAGTGTTCTAAAATTCTCTTTTATTTATAATCAGAATAATTTCTTTTGAAATATTATCACTAATAAGCAGTGTAATTTCTGAATGTTTTTGTTAGTGTTGTTATCTGTGAAGTTTGGCATTTCATTTCTTCCAGATCTGTGATATATATGTGTGTGTATGAATATATATGTCTATATTTTTCTGATCCAAATATTAAAAAGAGAAGAGGAACTCAGGCTTTAAGAGGTGAATTCTAGGGCTTGTATAACTTATCCAAGTAAAGCCCATCTCAAGAAGAAATCTGTTCTGGAGAGTGTTGTTGTTTGTCAGGGAAGGACAACAATGGGAAATATGGAAATCCAATAATATATCATATAAGGTTTTCAAAAGGCCATTTATTTACCTGTGCTATTGTATCAGATGACAGGAATGTCATGTATATGAAGACTCAGAAAGTCTTTGTGGAAGGTGCTGCTTTATACTGATTAGGTGCCCTGATAGCAACTCCTCTGATGACTCTCAATGAAATCATTTTAGCAAAATTAATGCTTTCAAAAATGTGTTTTTTAGGTCAATGATTTCAGCATCACTTCAAACTTTGTATTCTTAAAAATAAAATAATTATAAATTCTTTGGTTCTTCTCAGGTGTGCTGACTTGTATATGCTACAAGGAAGGGCTAGGAATCTATACTTTCAGTGAGCATTTTATGTGATTCTAATATTCTCTGAAGTTTAGAGACCCTGCAATCAACAACATACTTCAGTAAAGAAACTGGTGATTGGAATAGAATGGACTGCTTTATATATTTTGATAAATCACTGCAGAAAAAATAAATGCATTATTCAATCCCTTCAGTATAAGAGAAATTGTGCTAGCATTATACTTGTGTGTACACTCCTGATGAAAAGAGGGTGAAAGTTTCCTGTAGCTTTTGTAATTGTATATCCTGTTTCAAATTCAATTCATCTTCTAACCTTGACCAGGTAGACCTTGTCTGCTCTCATCTTACTGAACAGCATAATCTGTCTCTTTTCTACATTTACTATTGCCTCAACCTGATTTACTTTCGTTGGTTTCCTGCTTGCTTTAAAGGCAGGTCCAGGTGCTGAGCTTTTGTGAAAATGCAATGTTTATTTTCTTTTATTATTCTAGCCTTGTGTAAGCTTTCCAGAGTTTTCTTTTGCTTAAATATTCTAAAAAAAATGGCTTGTGTGTGCATATGCACACACGTATGTTAGTATGCATATGTGCATGAATGTGGCACAGCTTTATGTAGTGACGAAAGAACAACTTTGTGATGTTGGTTCTTTCCTTCTATTTCATGTGGGCTTCTGAGATTGGATTCAGATTTTCGGCTATTCCTGAACAAACGTTCAGGAAGTAATCTATATGTCCTTAGTATTGACAGACTTAGACTTAACTCCCGATTTATATATTTTCTCTTGCTTCGATTTTTTAGAGAAAAATAAACTATAATTATTTAGTGTGTATATATACATTATATTCAAGATTAAAATATCTTGTGAACCAGGCATGGTGGCTCATGCTTGCAACACTATCAGATGGGAAAAAGTGATAAGATCACTTCAAGTTCAAAGCTATCATAATTTATTTAGCAAATTACAGGATAGTATGAATTAAGGAGACACTGAATATGAAATCCAAATATGGCCACATAGAGAGATAAGTGTAATAATAATACAAATCAAACAATTCACCTCAAGGATACACAGAAGATGATAATTTAACACTTATGATCAAACACATCTGGTATTGCTACATATTTATTTTCACTCCAACTACTAATAATTATGAAAGAGTTCTTTCAGAAAGTGTAAGGCAATGAAGATAAGACAAGGAGAAGGGAGAGAGAAGGCTTGGAAATAGAGAGTGACAAAGAAAGAGGGAGAAGAAATTGAGTCTAAACAACTATTTTGCTACAATCATTTTGTGTGTGTGTGTGTTTGGTTTTTCAAGACAGGGTTTCTTTGGAGTTTTGGAGCCCTTGCTGGACCTAGCTCTTGTATACCAGGCTGGCCTTGAACTCACAGAAATCTGCCTGACTCTGCCTTCTAAGTGCTGGGATTAAAGGCATGTGCCACCACCAATCATTTTTAAAAACTCATATTGGGCTGGTTATATGGCTTAAAAATTAAAGATTCTATGCCTAGCCTGAAGATTAATCCTCATGACCTACGTAGTAGAAAGAAAGAAATCATCTCTGCAAATTGTCCTCTGAACTTCCATATGCAATTGGTGGCACATCATAGAAACATGTATGAAGAAATGAATAAGTAAAATATTAAATAAAAGTTTAAACTCATATCTAAAATCTACTGAATCAAATTCGGTTTAATTTATAGTTTTGTCATATAGATGTAAGTTAAAATTATTGATTACATAATTACAATGTTTTTTCTTTTTTGATAGAGATTTAATAATGTTTTTTCTTTTTTTAAGATTTTTTTTAAATACTTTGGGAGCTCAGTCCAGTGCTCTGTTGTGGGACTGTGCCTCTGTTTCCATCTGTTGTTGGGCAAAGGTTCTAATTATATTTAAGCTAATCATCAGTCTGAATACAAGGCAAGACTAGTTTGGGCACCCTCTCCTCTATTGCTTAGGGTCTTAGCTAGGGTCGTCCTTGTGGATTCCTGGGAAGTTTTCTAGAGCCAGGTTTCTTGCTAACCCCATAATGGCTCCCTCAATCAAGATATCTCTTTCCTTGCTCTCATTTCTGTCCTTTCTCCATCTCAACTATCCCATTCCCTCAAATTCTCCTCAACTTTCCCCTTCTCCCTTCCTCTTCCGATTCTCCCCTTCCTTCTACCCCCTGCCCCCATACTCCCAATTTTGTCAGGAGACCTTATTTGTTTCCAGTTTCCAGGTGGGTCTATGTATGTTTTTCTTTGGGTTCACCTTATTACTTGGCTTCTCTAGGATCAGGAGCTATAGGCTCAATGTCCTTTGTTTATGACTAGTATCCACTTATGAGTGAGTACATATCATATTATTTTGAAGGGTCTGTTTACCTCACGCAGGATAGTGTTTTCTAACTCCATCTATTTGCATGCAAAATTCAAGATATCGTTGTTTTTTACTGCTGAGTAGTACCCTAATGTATAAATGTACCATACTTTCTTTATCCATTCTTCAGTTAAAGGGCATCTAGGTTGTTGCCAGGTTCTGGCTATTACAAATAACGCTGCTTGGGAATATACCCAAAAGATGCTCAATCATACTACAAAAGCATTTCTTCAAGTATATTCATAACAAAATTTCTTTGTAATTACTGCTTCAATTTTACCTTTAGTGTTATTTCTGTATTTGTACTTTTAAAAGTGACTTTACTTTGATTTTTGCAATGTTTGCTAAATGTTTTTTTATTTGCTTTAATGTTAGCCTAGGAATCTTAGTTACATTTAATTAGTCAGAACTAGGATGCATTTTTTTCTCAAGGCTTAAGGAAGAATTTTAAGTAGCCATGTGTGTAGGTATAGAAGACGCACCCACTGTTGAAGTTCCCAATAAAGTCTTCTTTAAACATGATTTCAGAATCCCCTAACAAAATGTTTAAATCATTGCATATGTAGCTTTAATAATAGGTCCACCTTCTTTTTTTAAAAAAAAATATTTATTTATTATGTATACAATATTCTGTCTGTATGCCTGAAGGCCAGATGAGGGCACCAGACGTCTTTACAGATGGTTGTGAGCCAGCATGTGGTTGCTGGGAATTGAACTCAGGACCTTTGGAAGAGCAGGCAATGCTTTTTACCACTGAGCCATCTCTCCAGCCCTAGGTACACCTTCTTTATCTGCACATATAGGCATTAAAAATCTTCATTAAGCTTTGAAAAACTAAGCCACTGATATGTATCCTTGCCTCTTATCATTTAAATGTATATGTCACACCTCTTCCAGGAAAAAATTAAAATGAAAAATAAGAACATGCCATGAAAATTAAGAAACTATAGTTTCTTGCACTAAAATAAATACATGACAAAATTTAAGAAAAAACAATGAAAATGAGATTCGTTCCACAAAATAATTGTAAGGATTTACTGTAGAATTCAAATTTGGTTTTCAGTTTTAGGTAGGTAATATAAACTATAGCTTTACAGCTCGAGTATGAATTTACTTAAATTTAATGGAAATGTAAAGTGATTTTAGCAGGAAAATTCCTTAAACCTATGTAGGACTACAGTATGACATTGATAGCTTTGATATGAATTTAGCTTATATCTCAATTCACATTTCAGATTATAATAATTTTGAATGGAGAAAATAGAAATGATTAAGAAAAAATTAGAACTTAGCTTCACAACTTGTGCCTTTCCAAAATATGGCATGAAGGCTGCATAAAATCCTCCAAGTGAAACAGCTTCTAACAAAAGGGCAAAGTAATTGAAAGAGACACTAGAACATTCTGCACTGCAGAGCTATCAATGCAGGTGGCATGCCAAAATAAGCTGCATAAAATTTCCCTTATAGGGGGTTGTATTGATTACTCTGTGCGCATGACACTTTGGTCTGTGACATTTGGTCCATCTGTTTCATGATAACTTCTTGGGTCATATACAATGTTAGTTATTCCTAAATAACCCTGTATTTGATTTAGAAAGATATCACAGTTTGGTTTATAGTTATGGTACTTGCTACTGCCAGAAGAAATGGAGCTGTAGAAAGACTGTAAAATGATTTTATTGTTCTTTCTCCTTTTCTATGTTTACAAACACAGACAGAGACTAGCATTTGATTACAGAAAATTTTAATCCTCTATGTGAAGGGTGACCTTAGTAGATAATCTACTGATTTCACACTTTGTTTATCTATTCCAAAGAAACCTGAAGGCAGGTATAACCTTTTGCATCAGTTTTGAAACAGTGAAAAATGTAACAATTGCTTAATATAACACACAAGTAGCTAGAAAATAAGCGAAGACATTCTGAAGGATTTGATTCATATTCAGTGACTTAATCTCTTTATTTAATCGGGCTAATTAAATAGTTTAGAAGACAGCAACGCAATAACTGAGAATTGGATACAGTGGTAGTGCACATGCCTAACATAAATAAGAAATGTGTGTTTAATTCCCAGGGCCACCTACACAGGAAGAAAAGAAGCAAATAATCGCACAAAGAGCCACCCTTATTTGAATAATGGTTACAAACAAACATTAAATTTAGGAAACTGTAGAACAATACATTTCTATTAATGGATAAATAAGTGTTAAAATTGTGATAAAAAATTAAACAAACGAACAAAAAAAACCCCAATACTTCAGTTTTGGCTGAAAGAACATGGCGTTTCCAAGTTAAAAAGCCCCTTAACCATTCACATTTTGTCTTCGCAACAATGACCCTGACAAATGATGGCATTCATTAGAATTTGATCAGAAATTAAGAAATTTGCCAATGTCGAAGAGCCCTGTATCTTCAAACATTAAAAAAATAAAGAAGAGTGTACATATGAATTTTATTTTGGGGTGACTGTTTTTTAATTTGGCATTCCTTCAAATATGTTAAAGTGAACTTTTATTTTTTTTTTAAATCTATATCTGACGTTTTGATTTTCGTCTTCAGATTTCTAAGAGAGTCTATGTAGATTGTATTTTTCTACCTGGAGTTCTATCTACCTTGACACTGTGCAGCTGAATTTACATTTTCTCAGCTATTCAAAGGGGAAAAGAAAGGCTTGCAAACGTGATTGGATTCTAGTGTTTCTTTTAGTACAAGGAAGAGGTTATTTGACTCACTGTTCCAGAGGACTAAGAGCACAGCATAGTGAGGAAGCATAGCAGCAAACAGGAGTCATGGCACCTAGAGCAAGGTAGGAGCTCTCACATCCTCAAACCCCAAAACAAGGAGAGAAAACTGAACGTGGCGTGAGGCTTCTCCAGTTACATACTTTTGCAAACAATGCCACCCGTCCTAAACCTCCTCAGCAGTGCCATTGGCTAGGGACCAAGTGTTAGAATACCTCAGTCTATAGAGGACATTTCTCATTCAAATTGCCAAGTTCCGCTCCTTGGTCCCCATAGGTGTGCGGCTATATCAGAATGCAAATTGTGTTGATGTAACTTTAAAAGTCTCCATAGTATTTCACAATTTCAACGTTGTTTAAAGGCCCATTGTCTCTTCTGAGACTCGGGCAATCATTTCTTTTATTTTACTTTATTTTATTTCATTTTCTTAGGTTTTTCAAGACTGGGTTTCTTCGTAGCTTTTGGTTCCTGTCCTGGAACTAGCTCTTGTAGACCAGGCTGGCCTTGAGCTCACAGAGACCTGCCTGCCTCTGCCTCCCTAGTGTTGGGATTAAAGGCCTATGCCACCACTGCCCGTATTTTTTTTTCAGGCATTCATTTAATTGTAATCTCCTGTAAAATAAAAAGAGCAAATCACATACTTCCAACATATAGTAGCATAGAATGTACTTTATCATTCCAATGGGGTAAATGGGTACATACTAAAGAAATACTGGACCCACACACTGAGACAATGGGGATGTTCTATCGGGAACTCACCAAGGCCAGCTGGCCTGGGTCTGAAAAAGCATGGGATAAAACCGGACTCGCT
>NW_004949156.1:26622-36543 GCF_000317375.1 Microtus ochrogaster
AAATAAATAAATAAATAACATAAAAAGAAAAAGAAATACTGGACCAAAGCAAGACCCGAGTAAGATCCATGATTGTTCTTGTTTTAACAGGTGTTGAAAATAGATCTAGAAAAGAAAAGGCAAACCATGGAAAAACTCAGTTCCCTCAACGAAGATCTCCTTTCAGCACTGAAAAATAAGTCAGTGACTCAAAAGATGGAAATCTGGATGGAAAACTTTGCACAACGTTGGGATAATTTAGCACAAAAACTAGAAAAGAGTTCAGTACAAGTAAGTGATGTTAAGTATTATATTATAAATTATGTTTGAAGTATTTGAGAACTACATTAAGAAACAAATATTTTGATTCCCTCAATATATGTCATGAGTTTAGTTCTTTTCAATTCTTCAGTTGAATTTAAAACGTGGTTAACTTGTGTATAGTGTCATTGGAGTATTGGGGAGAGGCAGATGTATGTGTGCCAATTGGATAATCTTATCGCTGTCCTACTGGTTTTCTAGGAATGGAAAACTGAATGCTGGCATAATGAAACAACACATTTAGGAAATGTATTGTCACTGTCCACTGTGTCATTGCTTTGGCTAAGTTACACAAATATATTCATTTAGATAGAAAAATAAGAAAGCCACAGTAACATTGTATTATGAGTTTAAGTAGTAAGTTTCCACTATTGTAATTTTTTTTTGTTTCCTGTCCTGGAACTAGCTCTTGTAGACAAGGCTATTGTGATATTTTTAAGGAAATATTGGTATTTTGAAAATTCTAAGATAATAGTATAATTGGTTGACATTCAAAAATATGTATGATAATATTTAACATAATCTTTTCCATTACATTTCAACATAAAATTTCTTGATAATTGATCACAACTCATACCTCATTATATCATGTATATACCACTATTAAAATAATGACTAACCTTAATAGATTTTAGGCAGGTATTTCTTCGAGTGTGAGTTAAGTACAGAGAATTTGTCTTCCTGAGACTTGATAACTGACATGCAGAACCTACAAATATTTGTTGAAAGATGACAAAAATAATTAAGATACTGTATCCAAAAGTATAATTGAAGAAAATTATCAACCTACTCTCATGATTTTAAGTTACACTTAACATCTTCCTTTCAAATTGAAATTCATATTTAAAATATAAAAGGACTGAATATATAAACATAATTTTTCATGTTATTAAAAATAAACATTTCATTTGTTTTCCATAAAATAAATTCGGTGAATAGTCATAATTTTATTACTAATTCTTTCATTGTATATGACCTGCCTATGGATGTTTTGCAATATTGTAGGTTTCTGAGAACATGAAGCATTAGTAAATTTGAAAAGTTTTAATTCAGAAATACTGTCATTCCTATGTGTTCTCATTGGTTTCATAAACCATTATAGCAAAAACTCTTAGATACAGTATTGTAAAGGTCAGTATTATTTGATAAAACCAGGTGGAAAAATACAATTTTCACAAACACATTTTTAGAAGCATAACTTTGCCAAGAATTTTTGACTTTTCCTGTAACAACAATATGCCTAAAGCTGTTCATGTATTTTTATTTTTGTTTTCCCTCAAGAACTTTTCCAAAAATCATGTAATCACAGAGTCAACTCATGTTAAACTTGATAAAAAAAAAGCAGTATAGGAAAATAGAATGCTTTCTGTTCCCAAACATTGCAAGGATAGTTACTATTTGTTGCATGAATACTTAAAATGGGAAAGGAAGGAACAAGAAACATACCATTGATTGACTTCTGTGAAAACACCAATAATTATGTCTTTAATTTATGCTTTTACAAATGTGCATGCTGAGATAGGAACAGTTTGTATTCTAATGCCATGACCGTAATAAATATATTGTTATCTTTATTTTAATTATGAAATATGATTTGCATTTCTGTATAATTAATAAAGGAAATTAAATATAATTTAACTGATTTGAATCATCATCATAGCCATTTATCTAAAATCATATATTTTGGATAAGATAAGCGAGGTGTGTGCTTTGTAATTAATATGGTAGAATATATTAAAAGTTGAGTATGTGATGATTTGTTATACTAGCATCTGTCTTGTTAAATTCAAAAGCTTCCAGTCTTTATTTTTTAGCTAGGTAACTTTCTCCTTCATAAAACGAAGAATGCTATGACTCATAAATTTTGATATCACAGTTTTTTATTTCTGCACAGCTAATGACTATTTTTGAGATAATTTTAACTATGAGCATATATAGCCTAAAAATAACACTAGAACATTTGTAATTCACCTGTGCTCGAGCATAAAAGTTGATGTCTATGCTGTATATGTTTGTACCTGAATTCAAGATTTAGACTGAGTTAATTCTTGCAGTTCTCCCAAAGAGAGAAAGTGGATATATATTCAGTGTTATTTTATGTTTTTTTATTACCAATTTAGAACTGCTAATGATCACATAAGTATCACAAATCATGAGTATACATGAGCTATCTTTTCCAGCGCACCCACAATACAAATGAGAAGATCATGGCTATAAGATGGCTTATTGGTGCGGTGTGCATAATGCTCCTAGAGAGTCCCCATGTACGGTTTCCATCACCAACATCAGGAAGCTCTAATCCCCTATAGACATGTGGATACAAGTGATGAAGTTAGGGTTGGTTAGTTACTTACTCCCTTTCTTAGGGATTTTAATCAAAAGTAATTAAAGCTTCTTCTCTTGACAACACTTTTAATGATTCCAGAAAGTTATCCAAAACTAACAATCCAATTGACAAATTAAAGAATATATAAATATTTTACCATAAAGATCAGTACAATTAAATTAATTCAGTTACTTCACTTGTTTAAGGATTCCATATTATTTAAATGTGTAGATTAGCCACTCTGAATTTTAGTGAATCTTTTGGCTAATTCTGTAGATTAAAGATTTTCTTAGAAAAATGTGAAGTTGGGCATCAAGCTACACTGAAAATTAAGTATCATTTTGATACCACCAAAGAAAGTAGGAATTTGGCAAGGATTTGTATGTAAGAATGTAACTCAGTCTTGAGCTGTCGTTTATTTACCTACAGTCATTGGAAATACTATAAGCAGTGAGATCTGATTCAGTGAGGCTGAGTTGAAAAGTGTAATATCTTATTTATTTACAAAAAGAGAATATAAACCGAATTGATCTCTATAGTAACTTTTTTGTCTCTAATGTCTGTTGAATCTGCCTTTTTAGATGAAATTATATATGTCTATGAATTAGTGAAGCAATTTCCAAATTATCTCATCTACATGAGTACCAAAGGCAGATGGAAATAAGGATAGAAATAAAATTTCCATTCTATTTAAGTTAGATTGACTTCTGTCATTAATATACTTTAATTACCATGAACATATCTTCAAAATAATTGCCATCTATAGTATCCATTTTTTGCCTACTGAAAATAAGTGAAATGGCACAAAAATAAATGGTTCTTAGCTATATGCTTCAGCATCACTAATTATAAAAAGTTTCCTCAATTCCATCTCAAATGGTACATAGTTGAAAATCCGGTAAATCCGAAAATATAAATACCATTGCTTTTCAAACTTTGCAGGTGCCGCTAACACAATTGCTCAGATTCTATATATAATATGAATCCAGAAGTCACGGTGTATGTTTTCCCTCTGATATATTTTTGTACTGAAGGCAAATTAAAGTGAAGACCAAAATATATAAAACTGGAGAGACAACTTCATAGAAAGAACCCTCTTAATTATATTATGCAATAATTTATTTCAGTGTCAAGAATGATTTCTTTCATGATGTCCTTTGAGTATTTGAACTCTAATTGTTCTAATAGTTCCAGTGCCAGTTCCTATTCAGGAAGTTTTGTTACCTTATTATTTGTGACCAAACAGAAAAGTAGTTAATATTAAAAATAAATTTAGTTGCTCAACTACTGTTGGTACTTACTGTTGGCTTCCCTTACCTATGGTAGTTGCTCAGTATACATTCATAAGACAGAGAATTTTAGATCCTTATCTTGGAACCAAAATAAATTCATAAGTTAAGCTATTGATTGAGCAAAATCTAGCTTTATAATATGTCAAATAAAATGTCCTTTACTGCTGTATGTTTAGTATGTGGATAATCTTGCATAGTTATATTTTTCATGCAGAACTCATCTTATTTCACAAATATTATTGTGACTATCACATTGCGTGATACAGTATAAAATATTGAAGTTGGTGATTCAATTTTACTCATTTAAAAATTCCTATAGGGGATACATATTTGATAAGTATTGAATTTATTTAAAATATTATGACATATCTACTAAATGGCATATAATTTTAGATTGCTTTAGTGGAATATGGTGTCAAAAACCAGGAAGTCTTAGTTTTGGCACATCAACCATATTAATCCTAGTTTAAACAAATCCCTGGCATTTCAGACCTTTAAAATGAGGCTCAATAGGGTCATGCTTATTGGGTTTTGATCATTAAAATTGTTGTTTTGAAACAATACCCATATTGCCCTATGTTTGTTCAGAGTGCAAAGAAAATTTGACCTGGAAAAGTCATAATAAAATAGTATTCCTTCAGGAGTTAAGAAATTCTTAATAAATTGGAAGTTTTGCTGCCAAACTAAGGAAAAAGTCTTCAACTTCTGGGAGAACAACTCCTATAGTAAGCATGGCATTAGATTAAATGACTTCCATATTCTCTATCCTGTCTGTATTATACTGATTCTGTTGAATAATTAAGCGTTTACATGCAATTACTCAGAGCCATGGACGAATTTAGTATATGACTAATTGTTTTATGGTCTGATTACATAGAGTAGGTTTAGAAAGTAATTACTAATTTGTTATACATAATGAATTCTGTCCTCTTTTTTCAGGGTCAATGTGTGGTTGTTTCCTTATATCTTTGCCCCAAGGAAAATGAAATAGCATTGCCAATCATGATGTTATAGTAAAGATATTATATAGTCATCTTAATTCTGTATTTACTACTGTTAAGCATTTCTTTCTGCATTTCTGCATGGCTGTGTATATTCTTTTTATTATTGAAAGTAGATTCTTCTCTCATACAATAAATTCCAACCACAGGTTTTTCTCCCTCCAATCCTTCTAGCTCCCTGCCACCACCCCCCCACCATCAGCTCCACTTCCCCTCCATTTTCTTTTCACAAAAGATCAGGCATCCAAGAGATTTCAGCTAAACAGCACAAAACAATATACAATAAGATGGGTTGCCTTGACTGTGTATATATTTAAAATGCAATTTCACTGTTAATCGTGTTGCTGTAATCATGTTTTTTAAACCTGTATATACAAGGTTTTAATTTTATAACAAGAATTAATAAGAAGATATTAACATAACTGAAGTCATCTACATAGTCAAATACCTCATACCAAAATATTCCATATGATATAACCTTGAAAGATATTCTTTTTTTTTTTTTTTTTTTTTTTTTTTTTTTGAAAGATATTCTTTGTATTTATATTTTCATATTGCCTGTAATCAGAGCACCTAGAAACACTCTTCTCAGAAAAAATTCTCTTATAGCAGTTAGTTATTATATGTAAAGTAACCTTTCCTTTTGACATAAAAATGTCACAGTAAAAAAATCCTAAAAAATTACCTTTAAAAATAAAGACAAACTTAAATTGTTATTTTAATATTTTTTGTGTTAGATGCAATTATATTTCAGTTGATATTATAAGCCACTTTAAAACTGTTACCTTTTGCTTTAATCTTAATATAACCTGTCATTGGAATAAGTAATTAAACTTGTTCATAGCTCTGTGATTGATTCTGTGTAATGAATTTATGAAACGCTCAGAAAAGATAAAAGATAATTTGTATTTGGCACATGTTGGAGATCAGTATCTGTTGGTTTACATTGGATATTTTGTTGTGGTGGTAGTTGTATGCTTGCTTGGTTTCCATAAAGAATTTTCTGATATAGAAGGCTTCAACAAGTCTGAAGTTGTTGTTTGTCCAAGGGCTATTGTTTTAAATGTGTGTAAATGAACCACATTTTACAGATGATAACTTGTTGTATGATTTTATTTTTTTTTTGAGACCAGTTTGGAAGATGAAATAAATACCCGACTCTTCCCATATTCTTCCCATGGAAAGAATTGGTCAAAACATAGTCAGGGATGGACGGTACACTCAACATTTCTCATACTTCTTAGGAAGTGCAGGAATGTCCAAAACCAGTTCTTGCTAGCCAAATACCTGTTCTTCTGTTTTTAGCTGCACAAAAACAAATACACAAGAACTAGTACTGGCTTTCTTTGGCCTTTTTGCAAATAAATCTTACAAATAAATTGATTGCAGAAGGGCTGTAATTAATGTGCCAGAGGTAACTTATGGTCATAATAAATTGAACACTGTGGGAAAGATAAAAGGAGAATTTAAAAGGAAGGAATATGTCATTTTGTACAACTTGTCTATCTGCTATTATTTTGCATGCAGAGCTGACAACTGTCATTATGTGTATCACATATTATGGTGGGCCAAATTTTTGAATTATGTCTCTCTAAAAATGTCTGATCTGAAGGACAGTGTAATCCTAAAATAAAAGGCTCTAATGATAAATTCAGTAACTCATGTGTTTGAACATTTTCAGCAACTTATACACAGAGGATTTAAACTTAAACTTTTGAATATCATGAAATGCAAAGATACTTATAGATTAGTAGGTACTATATATTAGCATTTTACTGAAAGTATAAAAGATGCCACTTTTTATTAAATAGCATTTTATTCCAAAGTTCAACTGACTATTTTTAAATTTGTACTGAACAAAATATTCATGCATTTTAAACTGTTTTTAATATAATTATTTCTTTTTATGGGGTTGTGTTCATTCAAGTGCTTTTTTATCTGAAATAATTAGAAAACTATTGACATCCATATACAATATTCCTGGTGTTAGAAATTGTGCCAAGATACTCTAGTCAAATATATCTGAATGTTGTAAACACTATAATCAGCAAAGTCTTAGTGATATAGTGGCATCCTAATTCTTTGTCTTTGTTCCTTTACTTTCTAAAGTTTTTCCAATATACTCAAGAGTCATTTTTTTACTTCTGATTTTGAGATTCCCTAACTTCTCTGTTTCAGTCATCATTGCTTAAGTCAGATAAAATGATTTGATTCTGGTGTAATATGGAGTTAGTTGGATCTAAAGGTCAATCTACCAACAAGCAGGAACAGTTTCTCATTATTTTCCTTCACTACTCCAAGCAGTCTTTACCAAAGTCTTTTGAGCGGTGTCTGACCTCTGTTTCAATATTTCTCACAGATTTCACAGGCTGTCACCACCACTCAGCCATCACTAACACAGACAACTGTAATGGAAACAGTAACTATGGTGACCACAAGGGAACAAATCCTGGTAAAACATGCACAAGAAGAACTTCCACCACCACCCCCTCAAAAAAAGAGGCAGATTACTGTGGATTCTGAAATTAGGAAAAGGTGAGAACATCTTATTCATGACTTTATTCGCAGATGAAATCTCAGTTTTAAGCAGGAAAGCTCATTTACATTGAGTCATGTTTTATATTTGCCTCATATCTTCCAAAGCTTTTTACAAATACTTTTTTTACAAAGTATTTTGTAATGACAATTAAATATTGAGTAAAGCAATGAGACATTTTTAAATGTATTCAAGAAATCATTTTGTCAATAACTGACGGCTTAATGGAAGTGCTGTTTTCTGGATCGAAGGAAGAAACAAGTAATGAATAGCCGTGACACATTTTAAAACTGAAAATGTCCAGCTTTGCTTTGTGTCGTCATAAAAGGCCTGTTTGTTCAGGTGTTAGTTTTGCATCAAATGACTTTCTTCTAGTAATGGGAATTGTAATTTCATGAAGAAGTACACCTCTAATAGGCGAACTCCATTCTGCTGCTTTATGAGAGCATAATGTCTCAATCTGCACATCCTAAATCAGAAGTAATTAGGAACAGATTTTCTGTTCTTTGATATTTATAAAGTCTTATCTTGAAGGTGTTGGAATTTTAACTGATCTTTTTGTGAGTAATCTTAAGTACACATTGTAGATAAGTTAGGTATTATGTAAATCAGTGGATGTATTAAAATCATGGCAATAAAATTTCATAAATGCAGAACTAGCATGAAAATCATAAAATAGTACAATTTCCATACTATATCCATTATTGTAATTTTAAGATTAAGAAAGCTCCTTGCAATATGCCTTGTGTTTCTACGTAGCATATGCTCAGGAATGTATAGAACACTTGACTTTAGAATTTGCATATACCAGAATATAGATGTATAGGAAGAATATATACCTAAAAATATTCTTGCAAATGTTCTTAGCAAAGGAGAAGAAACACCTAGAAAAGATATCTGAATACATCATGAGGTACATTTTATTCATTCATTCATTCATTCATGACTTATAATCTGATTTGAAAATTCCAAACGGAATTTTGGGCTTCTTCATCTTGAAAATGTCAATTTTTTTTCTAAGCTAATTGTCTAGTTCAAATATGTAAGGCCGTAGGCAACAACAAACCTACTGCTATTTTCTTTGTGAGTTATGAACTAAAACTTAGCATTTTTCATATTTTTTAGCTTTGTGTATATATGTGTATGCTATTTGTCTATATGGGTGTGTGGAGAGTGCACACATTTTTGTGTGAGCATGGACATGTGCATACTAAAGTGTCTGTATTGATAGTAGAGGACAACATTGGTGTCAAGTTCTCTAATTCCACTCTTTGAAGTAGGTTCTTGTTTTCCTAACTGTTTCTGTGGTTCTTGTTGCCATTGTTCACCACTCCTTAGGTAACTGAAATTTTAGATTCTAGGGATTCTCCTCTCTCTGCTTCTGATCTCTCATTAGGAGCACTGGGATTACATATATACATTATTATACCCACATTTTATATCTCCCATGGGGACTTGAATTCTAGTGCCCCGGCTTCCATGGCTTATACACTGAGCCATCTCTCCAGCCCTGATATTATATTTTAATTGGTTAAAATATTCAGAAGAATAATATGTCATCACTTACAATTATATAAAATTCAAATTTCAGGGACTTCATTTATAACAGACCCATTTATTCAAACATTTATCATCTATGACTTCTCTCACACGACAAAACAGGCTTTAAAAATATAGCTATAACTCTATGACTCCTCATAAAACCTATCTTGAAGGCGTAAGTCACAAACAATGCCACACCAGTTTGGAATTATGATTAATAGGGTGGTATTTACCTAAAGGGGAAAAAAACTTACAGATAACCGTCCCAGACAACAGCAATCTGCACAATCAGGAAGGAGTCTAGTTGCTGGAACAGGAAGCAAAGAGAGCAAGAAGGGAAGTAGCTGCTTTTTAAAAGGGAGAGAGACCACGCCCCAATGGGCTGGTATCTCAGCGGCTATTGGCTGGAGGAGCAGAAGGACCTCCTGCAATACTATCTAACACATCAGAAAAAAAAATGTCTGCTGATCTTTGGTCCAGTCAAATGGTTTGCAAACTTTGACTAACCAAATGCCCCTTTAGGCAGCAAAATCCACAGTATCATCATTACAGTGGTGGAAATGTCACTATTTACTGATGGAGTGGAAAAAATAATTACACAAATAAATCAGTAAGTCACTTAATTTGCATTCAAATTTTCCTAATAGTACTCCCACTAATTTCCTTAATGTAATATTAAATATTTACCTGTAGCTGATGCTTAGTAGGCTCATCATTTATGGGCATATGCTTCTCATCCCTCAAAATGTCTTCAGAAACACCCTTATACAAAAAGCAGCAAAGTGGATTGATCCATATCAATCTGTCTTCAAAGATTTATTTCCAGCTCTTATTTTGAGATTGTATTTGGTTTTAAAATATGTTTAAAGCCAGGCGATGGTGGCGCACGCCTTTAATCCCAGCACTCGGGAGGCAGAGGCAGGC
>NW_004949156.1:36643-44945 GCF_000317375.1 Microtus ochrogaster
GCTCCAAAACCACAGAGAAACCCTGTCTCGAGAAAAAAACAAAAAAAAATATGTTTCAATTCTTTGGTTTCAGGAAAGAATGGATAGTGGCTAAGAAACTGTTCACCTAAATTCCATTTTGATCATGTCATTGTAATTTACTAGGATGAAAGGATAAATTAGAAACATACAGATAGTTTAAATACAACCTAGCCTAGTACTTACTAGGGATTTTATTGTATGTTTAAAACAATCTTCTACACTCTAAATGAATAACATTAATTCTTCCTATAACTTGCCAAGATAGCTATAGGTATTATTAGTATTATCCATAGCTTCAGACACCCTGGGCTAGGATTTCGACATGGACTACATAATAAAATATCTCCTTAGTACATGTAGGACTAAGTTGATATTTTGTCATGGTTTGCCTAAAGCTGTCTAATTATACCTGGTTTCCCAGCATAATTATGATTAGTACAAGCATGCACTTTTCAGGTGTCCTGCTTTAAGAATATAGTTATATAGACAAACTTATAGGATTCTACAATGATGAGTTTAAACTGAACAAAAGGAGCAAAAGAAGAAGCATTTTGAATTCATTAAATTAAGTAATTGGTAAATGTTTACTATATGAAATACAGAAATTCCATGAAATTATGGCTGAAAACTTCTTGTTAGTGTGTGAGTCTCTTTCATTCTATACTTGAAACAATCACATATCACTGTGAACTTTGTACTTCTGTTCTCTTACTCCCTTTCTTCTTTAAAAATAAAGTCCTTGCTCCACATCCATGATTAACTATAGTTCATCCACTGCCACTCTCCACATGATATGTTTTCTTTCTTGCCTAATGCCTATGAGAGTATTTTGGAAACTAAATCCTTTTGCCTTTGTGATTTATCTCAATTGTTCTCTATCATGGATTTGGAGTCATATGAATTAATGACTACGGAGTCCTGTTACTCCATATATGACCTCTTCCCTAGTATACAACTTTTTAAAAGCAATGCTGTGATGTGGTATTTCAGCATCTGAATTCATCCAGTGCCTCAATTTTCATTTTTATTGTTCCCAATTACATTGCTCACATATTTTAGTTGTAGTGCATGGCCTGTATGTCCAAATGAGTAACAAATATTGTAAACAAGTTTGCTGAGGTTTGAGAACCTTCATCCAGATGGAAGCAGATACAGAGATCCACAGCAAAGCACTGGACCAAACTCCAGAAGTCCAGTCATAGAGAAGGAGGAGTGATAATATTAGCAAAGTGCTTAAGACCATGATGGGGATACCCACAGAGATAGTCGAGCTGAGCTAGCTCACTGACCCCAGACTCACTGCTGGGGAACCACGAGAAGACCAAACTAGGCCCTCTGCATGTGGATGACAGTTGTACGGTTTGGGAAGTTGTGTGGCTAGTGCAATGAAGCCATTATTTATCCCTTATACATGATCTGGCTCTTTCGAGCACATTCCCTATGAAGGGATACCTTGATCAGCCTAGATATGGGGGAGAGGACCTTGGTACTGCCTCAAATGATGTGACAGACTTTGTTGACTCCCCATGGGAGGCCTCACCTTCTCCAAGCAGTGGATGGGAGCAGAGAGGACTAGGAAGACTGGAGGGTGAGGGAACAGGGATAGATAAGTAAAATAAGATTGCTTTAAAAAATACAAAATATACAAACACTTGAAATAAAAAAGAAAGAAAAGTAATGTGCCTGTTTAATTGCCAGCAAATGACTTTGTGAAAATTACTTAAGACCTATTCATCAGATTCAACATTTTTACCTTATCAGGCACAGTGAAGATAAAGAAGCAAATAAATCTAGCGCTTATGAGGAAATAACGTTTAAATTTTATTGAAAATAGATTCTAGTCTCATGCAACACATCCCAATAACAGTTTCCTCTACCTCCACTCCTCCAAGCCACTCCTATCTTCTCTTTCCTCCAGATATACTCCCCGAATTTCTTCTTCAGAAAAGGGCAGGCCTCCAAAGGATAACAACAAAAGTGGGCAAAACAAGGTACAGTAAGACAAGTCAAAAGCCCTCATATAGAGGTTGGAAAAGGCCACCAAATAGGAGAAAAGGAGTCCCAAAAGCAAGCAAAAGAGTTAGATATACCTGCTCCCACTGTGAGGAGTATCACAAATACACCAAACCACCAGTCATAATATATATGCACAGGACATGGTACACACTCCTGTAAGTGCCATCCTTGTTGCCTCACTATCTGTCAGCCCAAATATCTCTTGTTTTTTGACTCAGTGGGTCAAGTTCTCCTGGTATCCTTCATACAGTCTTTCTTTCCATGTTTTCCCATGGAGTTCCCCATCTCCAAGTGGAGGGACTCATTGGAAACCTCCAATTTAGATACTCCTCATGTTGTCTGTTGGACTCTGTAGCTGCTTCCATCGGTTGCCAGAGGAAGCCTCTCTGATGGTGATTGCATAAGACAAAAATCTATGAGTACAGCAGAATGTTATTAGGAATCATATCATTAATTTTTTTTACCAGTTCTGTATAATCCTACCCTATGTCTCTGGTCTATCCAGTCACAGGTTCCTGGCCATTTAGGCAGTGTAGGGCATGTGAAATCTCTTCTGGTATTGGCCTAAAGATAACCATTGATTGGCTACTCCCACAGATTCTGACCCCATTTCCTACTGCATCTTATAGGCAGGACAGATTGTAGGTGAAAGTTTTTGTACCTCATTTGGAGTCCAGAATTCTCTTTCTATCCATTATGAGTAATTTTTCAGCACAAAGATATACTAGAATGTACAGATGAAAGCTCCAAGCCTACATAAGCTAGACCTCTCTATGTTCAATGAGCTGTTTGGAAGTTGTCCTTAGCAATGAAGCCCAGTGTTAGTTTTCAGAGAAAGATCTTCTGACCTAGGATCAGCCTGGATTGTTTAGAAATCTTCATGGAACCTCCTTGGCCAACAGCTCAACTAAATACTACCAATTAAAGCCTTGCCTGGCTACTAAAGAAGGCCATTTCAGTGGCCTTCCCATCTCTTTTTAGATCTATACCCCCTTTCCTTCCTGCCCACACAATTTTGTGCGCCTTCATTAAAAGCCATCAGTACAGTTCCCATTGCACCAATACTTATTAAAGCATGAGCTTCATTGGAAGGCTTTCAGCCCACCAGGGACCTTACCCTTAAGGATCGCTGACCCTCCTCCCACTTTTTAAAAAATCTTATTCACTAGATCTAGGTGAAACAAATAAATTTTAATTTCAAACAACTAAAATTAGTAAAGATAGTTTGTTAGATGGTGCATTGATTCCATCACAAATTAACTTGTAATTTTCTTTTTATTTATTTATTAAATATTTCTGCCTCCTCCCTGCCACCGCCTCCCATTTCCCTCCCCCTTCCCCGATCAAGTCCTCCTCCCTTGTCAGCCCAAAGAGCAATCAGGGTTCCCTGCCCTGTGGGAAGTCCAAGGACCACCCACCTCCATCCAGGTCTAGGAAGGGGAGCATCCAAACTGCCTAAGCTCCCAAAAAGCCAGTACGTGCACTAGGATCAAAAACCTATTGCCATTGTTCTTGAGTTCTCAGTAGTCCTCATTGTCCACTATGTTCAGTGAGTCCAGTTTTATCCCATGCATTTTCAGACTATGAGAGTCACAGTTTATTTTAAGCTAAACTAAGTGATGCCATTGAATCTTGAGACACTTGTATCATATATACTTAGGATTATCTATTAAGGTTATTATTCCATCCACTAAATATGCAGATTCCCTTGGTCAAAGTCTAGTAGTATGTATTTTGGCTGTATGAGTGGTTTTCTGTCTGCCTGATATCTAAAAGATATTTTTTATCAGGAGTAAAAATATCTGACATTCTCTTACATAACAGAATATCTAGAAAACAAGGTATATATTTTATATATGCACACATATACACATGTACATCACCCTGATGTGACTGATGTGATCATCTCTAAGACATTAAATGTGTTCATGTATGAAAATAGTATGTTGTAGCATTGAAAAGGTATACCCATTACTAGGAACAATTATTTGTTAATTAATGAGTCTTAAAAACAAGATAATAATGGCAATTGATTCTGTGATGTAGTATGTATGTCTCTTGGTATCTATCTGCAGAAGCAACATGAATACACCACATTAGAATGCATGATAACAATGCTACCTCTCTAGACCTGTGGCATAGAGCTTTGTTTGTTGTATAAATAAGGTTAAAACCACATTTCCTTATCCAAATACATAACTACCCAGAGTTGAATGCATAGCCTATCTCTCATCAGAAAATCCCTGTGCTTTACTCCCAATTCTTTATTTTGCCAGCTTATTCTCTACATCAGGCTCTGAAACTGCTCTCAACAAGGTCACTGGAGAGCTCCTTCTCTGCAAGCTCCAAAGGTCACTCTACAGTCCTGATCCTCCTTGGCCTTTGTGCTGTGTCTGACAGTGATGATTAGTCTCCTCTTAACATTTCTTTACTCTCAGTTGCTGGGACATTTCTCCTGTTTCTTTCTGCCCTAGCTTTCTAACTATGTCTTGTCAATCTTCTCCTCTTATCCCTTTAAGGTCAGTTTTCACAACTCAAGTTTTTTCTTTTAGTTTCTTATAAGGATGTTTTCATTTCTTGGACTTTCCTACTTATACTCTTATCTTTCTCGATTATCTGTATCTGATAATTTTCCAAATAATATTTTATCTCCCTGTCTCCCCTGATACTCATACTTGTATAAACCAAACACTTGTTAGTTATGTAAATTTTGATTTATGAAGAGCATTCTGATTGTAGTTCTATGATTTAGATTTTGCAAGTCCAAAAAATGTCATTCACATTCTATCCTCAAAAACTGGCAATGCTTGCATTTGAGGAATAAAACAGCTAGCAATCTGTGAATCAAGTGGCGGTGATCTCTGTAACTGCCGCATCACCAAGTTCCTTCTAAATGTACCTCACAAGCTATTTTTTTCAGGAATTATTTTCAATTTATTGTTTTCTCTTCAATATTTCCTTTCTCCTGATTTGGTTTCCAGCTTGTTTCGGCATGAGCTCAGAAATTCTCTGCTTTTGCTTTTGCTCTTTTGTGTATGTGCTTCAGTCTCCTGGAAAAGGATCTCAAAATACAATTTGAATGAAATAATTTCTTTGCCCATGATTCTTGAAATTTATGTCATAAGAATTATTTTATGTCTAATCTCTGGCTTTGTTCTCCGCTCACTGTTTATATGCCAGCGCTATTCATCAACGCCTACAAAGTGTTTGCTGCCAGTTCCTAATGAGATGAGAGCTTTAACCAGGATAGAAATGAGTATACCATTTCTTTCTTCTTGAAATTTTGACAAATATAAAATCAGATGAAATGGTGGGATTAGTGACTTAATTGATTAATTATTTTGCAAAATCTCTCATTCTACCACAGAGTACAAGATGTTATTTACAAGCTGGCACATTCTAGAGGTACTACCATAAACTTCAGGTTCCATTAACTATTCTTTGTTTAATCTCCTAGTGTTTTCTATTCTCTTAAGTCTCTGTTTCTTTGTGCCTACTGTAGTCATTCTGTGTTTCTCTAACTGAGATTTTTCTGCTTTCACATACATTATTTATAAATTAACTGCCTTGAATCTCTTTAACTTTGCAAAAATATAAAAGCTAATATAAATCACTAACTTATATTGTGCTTTAATTTAACAATTTATTGCAGCCTCCTTAAGGATAAGAAACACCTTATTTTTCTAGTTACAGTGTTTTACCTAGATTTCAATACAAATTAAATATTCAGTAAATACTCAGGAATGTTGAGGGGATATTTGACAGAGATTTCTTATATTCTGGGTTGGAAAACAGAAGCACTGTAGATGTTTCAAAGAGAAGATATTTACTATGTGGCATTCCCTAACCATTTGGTAGACATTAGAAGCAGCATGTGTACACATGCACACACACACACACACACACACACACACACACACACACACAATGTAGCAACTGAAAACATAAGTAACATTAAAAACCAACTAATATTATTGATGTACAAGAACAATGTATAGTGACTTATGTGGTCACACCCGGAAACTGAGCCTTCTAACAGAAATTAAACCAATACTGACATCCATGAAGGAAATTTGATTAATGGAATATTTGGGGGTGGGATAAAAAAAGTTTGAGTTCCTAATTATTAATAGAAACACCATCTTCCCATTAACATATATGTATTCTAGTAAAGGTATTCTCTTTCTGGTAACTTCTAAGACTATCAATAAATTCTTTTCCAATAAGAAACCTATTGTCTGTTTATGTTAACACACTTGTCACACTGATATATAATGAGAAGCTACTTTGTACTGAAATGTGTCCTTTCAAAGTTCTTATGCCAATGCTTCAATATTTAATGGCATAGTATTTAGAGATGGAGTCTTTTGGAAACAGAGTCCCGAGGACATGACTACCATAAAGAAACTAATTAACTTACATTAAGGAATATCAGAAAGTGTGCTTTCAATGAGGCCACCTACAAATATACATGCAGGAAGAGGACTCTTACCAGAAGCTGATCCTTCAGGCACTGTGATCTTAGATTATAGGTGACACAACTATCAGAAAAATGTGTTATCTACTTCATTGCATCTATGGAGTTTTATAGTGAGAGGCAGAAGAAAGGACTGGCTTTGTGAAGGAGTGAGATTTATTTAGTATTTAAACTAAAGTTCATAGAGATGTTCACTATAAAAAGTAAGTGAATTAAAACAGGTCACGATGCTGTGGAAGGACCATTGAAGCAGGAAGAACATGTCAGACTTAAATGACTTTCTACATTATTCTAGATAGTTTATGAACCCTGACTAGAAGTTCTTTAAACTTTAAAAACCTACAACATAAAAACATGTTGAAGTCCTTTAAACTCAGTAAGTTTTCACACTGAGTGTGGTTAAAGTTTAAATTGCCTCCCATAGGGTCCAATATGGTGCTTTCTTTGACTGCTCCTGTAGACAGTATGAGCTATAGCCACTCAGGAGGGAATTGACAGCAACATTGTTTTTCAAGATAATGTCACTATTTGTTCAGCTATGATCTAATGGATCCTCAGGATTTGGAAAGCACTATAGTTGCTAGTACTACAAAGCACACTTAACTTTTCTTTCAGGAGGCTTGCATTCTAGTGTAAACCCAATCAAGAAGGAGAATAAATACTTCTAAAATGTTTAGTTGTGAGGTATAAAAAGCTTACTTCTTGTTTTGGACATTGAATAGTCATAAGGAAATTAGGACTGAGTATACAGTTAAAACATACAGAAGCATTGAACTCAAGCTAATGGAAAATTACAATTCAAATGAAGGAGTGGCTCTTACATATGGTTCTAGGTGATTGTGTGAGCTTTGAATTTAGAATTGTTATCCAATGAATGGAAGAAGAAAATAAGGTGATGACATTAAAAATAGAGTGAATTTCCACACTAAAAAATAAAAATATGAATGCTAGATTTTAATATTCCAGTAACTGGGCACCCATAGGTATTCTTGAGAGAAAGCAATGTGATGGAGGAAGGTCACTGGCTAATAAAGAAACTGCCTTGGCCCATTTTATAGGTTAGAACATAGATGGGTGGAGTAAACAGAATAGAATGCTGGGAGGAAGAGGAAGTGAGCTCAGACTCGATAGCTCTGCTCTCTGGAAAAGACGTGATAAAGCTCCAACCCAGGATGGATGTAGGCTAGAATCTTCCCGGTAGGCACAACATGGAGTACTACATACATTATTAGAAATGGGCTAGTCCAGGTGCGAGAGTTAGCCGAGAAGAGGCTAAATATAATGGGCCAAGCAGTGTTTAAATGAATACAATTTGTGTGTTATTATTTTGGGGCATCAGCTAGCCAGGTGGCCAGGAGCCAGGCTGTGGAAAGAGGCCCACAGCTCCTACTACAGCAATGGAGCATGGCTATTGTGAGCCACTACATTTCTACCCTCCTTTAAATGATGGCCCAACAAGTACAGACACTTCTTATGAATCCCAGGTTCTGGACTATGTAATGGGTTTCATTCATTTTCATTCCCTCCATCTCCGTTGTGTAAAAAATATGCCTGAAATTGCTAGGACCCACTTGGGTGGAAGAGATAATTCACTTCTACAAGCTGTGCTCTCACCTCCACATGTGCACTGATCCCCAACTCCCTTCTACTGCTACCCAAGAAGTAAATACATGAAATTTTTCAGATTTTTTATTTTTACTTTTTTTTTTGTTTTGTTTTTCGAGACAGGGTTTCTCTGTGGTTTTGGAGCCTGTCCTGGAACTAGCTCTTGTAGACCAGGCTGGCCTC
>NW_004949156.1:46027-47167 GCF_000317375.1 Microtus ochrogaster
AGGGTTTCTCTGTGGCTTTGGAGCCTGTCCTGGAAGTAGTTCTGTAGACCAGGCTGGTCTCAAACTCACAGAGATCCCCTGCCTCTGCCTCCCGAGTGCTGGGATTAAAGGTGTGTGCCACCATCGCCAGACTTTTATTTTATTTTTTACACAAACTTTTTTCATTTTACTTACCTATCCATTCCCATTCCCCCCCCTCCTCACTCTCCTCCCACGTTCCACCTACCCTACCTCCCATCCACTCCTCTGAGAGGGTAAGGGTTCCCATAGGGAGCCAATAAAGTCTGGCACATCACTTGGAGGCAGGACCAATGCCCTCCCCTCTATATATAGGCTGAGCAATGTAGCCCTCCAAAAAGAATGGGCTCCAAAAAGCCAGTTCAAACACTAGAGATGAATCCTGGTCCCACTGCCAATGGCTGCAAAGACTTTCTCAGCCATACAACTGTCACCCACATTCAGAGTGCCGAGTTTGGTTACTCTTTTGTAGATTAAAAAAATGGCAGAGAACCTAAATTTAAGAGTTGACAAGCTTTGAAAGGGAAGGTTTGCCCTATAGTGATTTATATCTTTTCACAGGGACATTCTTAGCTTTTCCTGATTTCATCATCTTAAAGAAACTTTCATTAAGATACTAAAATCAAATCAAATTAACCAGTTTCATTAGTAGATTTAGTAGTTTCAACCTAAGCATGATCATAGACTCAATATGATGACAACATTTCATATATATCTATAATATAAGAGAATACTTCTCATAACTCTGGTTGAGGTGATTTTTTTTTCTACAGGATTGTTTTTCATAGGGACTTACAATTTATGAAAGATGAAAGCTAGTCTTGAAGCACCTGTGGTTTAGCAAAGTTTTTTTTCTTCAATCCCCTGAATTATACAATTTTTAGATATTATTTATATATTCTTTTGCATTTTGAATAATTCCTCTCTCCTTGTTGGTGCCAAAATTTACAGTAGAGTAGATTTCTTTAGTTTCAAGTTTTTCAGATAGTTTCCATAAATGATTTAAGAGTAGATGTGAAAGTGACTTTTTTTTTACTTTTATTTTTTTCTTCTTTTTTTATTGAGAAAAGAAAAAAAAACAAGTTTCCACCTCCTCCCAGCCTCCCATTTCCCTCCCCCTCC
>NW_004949156.1:47386-103487 GCF_000317375.1 Microtus ochrogaster
GCTTCTCATCAGTCCTCATTGTTCGCCATGTTCAGAGAGACCAGTTATATCCCATGCTTTTTCCGTCACAGTCCAGCTGGCCTTTGTGAGCTCCCAATAGATCAGCTCCACTGAAAGTGACTTCTTACAATCATTTTACATTTGAAGCACACATTGGAGTAAGATTTTAAGTGATTAAGATTTGTTATTAAATACAAGTAGTGAGATTGTTTTAAAGAGGATTTTACCTACAAGTCAATGAAATACTTTGACTAAGTATTACTTCTTTATGAAAAAAAACATTTCAGCCAAAGTCTTATTCTGTTTAGTGTAATCAGCGTTTTAGAGCTACAGATATGAACATGAATACCAGGTAACTCATGGCTTTTCTGACTTTTAATAAGCCAAAATATTAAAGCACTGACATTTTATATGTTATATATCACAAAATAATTAGTCATATGTAATTTATTATCAATAACCAACAATGCAGAAAAACACGGTTTTAATCCCAGTACTCAGTAGGCAGAAGTAGGCAGGTTTCTGTGACTTTGAGGCCAGCCTGGTCTACAAAGTGTTCCACAACAGTTAGGACTATTGCACAGATAAACTCTGTCTCAAAAAACACTAAATGAAAGAAGTCAAAAAGAAATCCAACCAAACAATGCAGGAAACACAATTTTATGGTCAATATTTTATGTTTAGATAAGACTTCACATTTAAACACAGTGAATAAGCATATCTTAGGACAGAGTAAGCTATGCAGAAGTGGATATTTTAGTGTCTTTCAATGATGCCTTTCACTGCAGTCTGGAAACATTAAATTTTACTGTATTGATATACAAAGTTTTATGCAGAATGTGCTTAAATTTACATATCTTAATCTACAAATACATTCAAGACCACATGAAGCAGATTACTTGACAGGAATGTTAATGTTGACAGATGAGTACATTAATGTGTTAGAGATATCAAAGTCACAATGCAAGCAAATCTAATTTCAATTTTGTATCTCAAATCAGAACCTCTTTAGTTGTAAAGATAAATAAGTGAATTTCTATGGATTATTTTAGAGTAGTTTTATGTCTTTATGCAAATACTAATTTGCCAGTAGTTTTTTGTCTTCCTTTTTAAAAATGACTATAATTATTGTTATTATTGTGTGTGTGTGTATTTGTGTGTATGTGTGTGTGTGTATGTATACCATAGTGAAGGCATGGAGGTAAGAAGACAGCTTTGTGGAGTCAATTCTCTTATTTGGGGTACCGATATTAAACTTGGCTTGCTAACATTACACTGCAAGTACCTTAACCAGTTAAGTCATCATCTTGATCCCTATGATTTTACCACATAAACAAAGAAGAATAAAAATTAAAGATATTAAATAGTCTCCCCAAGAATACATTAAAGTAATGAAGAACTGGACCCAATCTACACATGTGGAAATGATTAGTTCCAAATGGTAAATTCTAGATCTACCAATTGGTAAATGAATGTTTATGTAAATATGTCTACTTGGTAGAATACTTGAAATATCATTCAGTACATAAAAAAAATTCAACAGTACACAATCAGGGCACATACAGTGGGTCCCTTCCACAATAATGTAGTTATCAGGGAGCACAGTATCTGCATAGCAATAAACTGTTGAAAAATCAAATTTGGAGCTTTTAACTACAAGTAAACAAATATTTCTTTGGTTCTTTATAATGATTTATGAGTTCTTGTATTTTAATTAAATTTAAATGTCTATAAAATTATCTCTCATTATTGGCTTTAAGAGTTGTCACTGACTTAATTTATGTCACATTTCTGAGAAAATTAATTGACTGAGATTGAGTTTGTTTGATATAGCATGCTGAGTGAAATTTAACTTTCTGACTGTTCGGTATGTAGCACAGTTTTTAAATTTGAATCTTCCACAAATAGTGAATACGTGAGGAGAGTTAGGCAATGGGTGACCAGTTTAATGCTGAGGGTGGAGAGTGTCTTTAGCTGGTGCTTGCTCAGCCTCGGGTAGAACCAAACATGACAGAAAAGAACTATAGCAAGGCACTGGGAAGATGACATAGCTCTTAATTTTGAAGCATGTATGCATTAACATCAAGATTCTGTTATTTTGCTATACATCTTGCACAGGCATCTGACTTTTTAAAAATAGTGAAAAGCCTGAGGCCTTCACACACACAAAAAAAACCCATAACAAATCAGAAAATAATAGCTGCCAAATTGATAAAGAATTTATTCTTTAAATATTCTTTAAGTATTACTTAAAAGCCAGGATCTGAGTAGATTCAAAAAAAGTGACTGTATTAACTATGCAGTAAAAAAAATGTAATGAGTCTAAGCACTGAGCACAGGTTGCTGGTATTCCCTGAGAGCACATGGGAAGCCTTTCACACACTGCTTCTACTTCCCCTTCACTGCTGGTATTAAGTAATGGAACTGTCTATTGGCACTGTATTAGGCAGAAAGCAATACTTAACAATGAGTGTTAGCTCTTAGAATTGTAAGCAATAATTTTGAGTGCTACATAGAAGAATTTAGACTAAATATTATGTTGGTACAGAGAATATTTTAGTAAACAATACAGAGAAAAAATCATTTTAATGATCAAAGCAATTTGTATATGCCAAATCTAAGTAACAACAACAAAATGAATAGTGATTCTAGACAGTATTGGAGAAAACACAATTTACTTTTATAGTAGCTTGATTAATTTTGAGATAATTATAGCACAAAAGTATAGTGTGAAATGAACTTACAGTAAAACAAGAAATATATTAAAAGACAACCAGATAAGCCCGAATGGAAGGCATGTGGAAAATGCATGAACAGGATAGTGTTGAGAACTTAG
Source organism: Microtus ochrogaster (assembly GCF_000317375.1). Classification (NCBI taxonomy): domain Eukaryota; kingdom Metazoa; phylum Chordata; class Mammalia; order Rodentia; family Cricetidae; genus Microtus; species Microtus ochrogaster. The sequence continues at coordinate 50,223 of NW_004949156.1, forward strand.
GTCTTGAGGCACTGGAAGAGTTTTAGGTTAGACTGGACTGCAACTATTTCCCTGAGAATCAAGATATCACAATGACAAGGAGGGGAAAGTAGAGTTGTTGCTAGCATAAACTCATTTATATTAACCCGTATTCTTCTTTTTATTTATATATAGGTTTGTTTCATTCCAGAAAGTGTAATTTATTAATCTGTGATCTTATGAATGGATATTTTTCTTAGATAAAGCCTTCACTCAAAAATGCACAGAAATAATACCTGACATCCTTTTAAAATGTGTAAATAAGGAGTCAGCAAAATGGCTAAGCAGGTAAATTCACTTGTTGTCAAGCCTGGCCCCTAGAGTTCAGTCCCAAGAGCCTACATGGTAGAAAGAGCAAACTATTCTATGTTGTATAAGTTGTCATCTGACTTCCATGTTCATGCCATGACAAACTCTTGTTCACATAGTACAGAAACAGATGTAAGCAAAGAAATATAATGAAAATATTTTTATGTAATAAAAATGTACAAAGATTTTTTAATGTGTAATCATGTTCAATACCATAATTATTTGAAAGAGAAGTTCTATCACCTGGTACAATCCCTTTTTATTTTAGAAAATCAGACAAACAAAAAAGAACAAAAAAAGGCCTCTTTAGATTTTCAAATTTGATTGCTTGAATTGATCTAAATTACTAGAACTCCATGCCAACGGGTGTCTAGGCGTCTCTTAAAATCCTCACAGAGCCACCAGCAACAGTTACCATGGTGTTGACTGTACAGAGCCTTCATTGTGTATAGATAACCAAATTACTTGGCAGAGCCCCTAGTTTTCAAGCTGATTTAACCCCAATTCATTGAAAAGGTGAGCTTTTAAAAAACATCCTCAAAAAGTCCTTAAGTGAGTTAAATCCCTGTTTGGTGTCCACAATGTTTGATTAGTCAAAAACATCATCCAAAAAACCAAATACCTTTATAATATGGACAGGTACATTCTGGCCTCTTATTTAGGAAGGTAGTATCAAATATTAGGTACAGTAAGAATATAGTATTTATTTAAAAGTAGCTTAGGTGAATTCTTTGATACTATATATTTTGAATTTACCCCTTCACCTCCTACTCTTACCACAAGCTCAACCATCCAATCTCTTCCCTCCAATCACTGAAATTATATACTTTGCTCTTTTCCTTTCCCTATCAAAGGCAGTGCACATTGTGCAGCTGCTGCTCTTAGAATTGGGGCCTGCTTTGCTGTGTGGACATGCTCCATAGAGCACATCATTAGCATTTTTTTTAAGAAAAAGACAATCTCTCAGAAATCATCAAATACTAATAGCTCCACAGCTGATGGTGGGATTTCATATCAACATTCATACCCCCTATATTAAGATTTTTGCCTGTCTGAAAGTTACCTAGGTCTTGTGCATGCCCAATTATTGTGAATTCATATTGCATCACTCTATTGTGTCAGGACATTGCAATTTCTTTGAAGTGATCCACCAACTCAGGATCATACAATCTTTCTGCCTCCACAATGACAAATATCCCTGAGCCTCTGAGTGATATATAAATGTATACTTTGTTGTCTGCAGACTGACCAGCTAGAGGGACTCTTTTTTAAATTGCTATTTATAGAAAGAGCAATATTCTATGATGAAGTTTTGAGAGATGCTCTGATTTATATATTGCAGGAAATTATTGGGTGTCATTTTAATACTTTGTTCATTTACAGAGTAATAGTATTTGGTTCTTTCCTATGAACAGTTTATTGCTAAAAAAGGAGAGATATCCAAACCATAAAATTTCAGTTCCATATTTCACATGTCTAAAACTGTTTTGATTTTAATATAAAACCTATTTAATTCTGCATTTAAAATAGTTTCTTTTCTTTATTTTTTCTTTTCTTTTTGGCAATGGTTGGAACTGTCATCAAAGAATGATTGCAATATGAACAAACAAGATGTCCAAACACCTCTTCTTGTAAAAGACTTTACATTTTATTTTGTATCTTTGCAATTTTTCTTTATTACAGAAAGGATCTGTCTTTAAGGTCTACTTTGAACTTCATACAGTAATAAAGTTGGGAGATTACATTGTTCAAAGCATAGGGGAAAGTACTAAAGACTGATTTTCCTTGAAAAAAAAATGAAGTTTAAAATCTTTGGTCATCATCTTATTAAAAATTAGAATGCCTTTAATTATTTTATGAATGAAGATATTATACTATGACTTTAAATAATTTTGATAATTTCCTTATAAAAATAATCCATTGAGCATGGTTGAATTTCTGTGATCAATAATTAAAAACTGAGACTATGATATTTATGACATGATACAATGATTTCCAAAATGGAAATTTTAGTAGATTTTATGAAAAAGCTGAGTTAAGACAAACTTTGGAGAAGAAAATGAGAAAGGGGCTGTACATGTTAAGATGAAATCTTTCCACATAGGAAAGAGTGATGTTTGCCCATTATTTGAACTTTTTCCATAGAGAAGAAAACAATCAGCTCCTAAGAAAGCGAGAGAACTAAAGTTGCTCAGAACTTTGAGCACGTTGGAATAAAATCCTTTAAATACATCATGTTGTGAGTCTAATTAAAGTTGAAAGATATATATGGCAGAATTTTGGGTTTAATGTGCACAGTGTCCTGGTATGGACCCTCTTTGCAGTTCTGAACATGCAGAAGTACAAGCAGTGTGTGTGGAAAGCATTCCCAGGACGTGTTATGTAGGGTCATAAGAAAAAGAACAAGGCCACTAGAAGATGTTATATGAACAGGGCAAGGGTTATTGCTGTGGACAACTGGAGTTCAATCCAACAGGGAGCCTTTGAGAGATCATATATAAAACATTACATTATTCAACTGAGTGACATTGATTCCAGGAAGCTAAAGTGTTAACGCTAACTATTTCCTCTTTAGCACTAGTGAAGCATTATCCTCCTAGTATTTCTGGGTTTTCCTGTTCACTTGCAAGTGAAAACCTGCAGGCAGAGACAGCAAATTTTATTTTGGGGAAAACAAAGAGACAAACAGAAACAAACAAATAACCCCCACAAAAATAAAAACATGCTTTTATATTTTAGAAAAGCATAGAAACATGTTTTTCTATGACATTCTGATATTGAGCCTGAAGAAATAATAGAAATACAAGAAGATTCACTGGGCTCTATGGATAATGAACTGATAATAGCCCCCAAATATTGATTTAGTAGATAAATTAGTAAAATAAAAATAAATTTTATTTATAAATAAATATTCATTAGGCTGGAAGGTACAAAGTGCTTTTTTTCTGCATACAAGCAGATGGTGTATTTTAATAAAAATTGGCAATTAAAAGAGTAAACTTAATAAAATCTTATGGATTTTTAAAAACTTAATAATATTCCATGTGTACATACCTTGATCAAGATCCATGTATCTTAATCAATTCATATACTGAAAGACACTTGGTTTGATTTAACAGATTGTATTTGTTTAGATTCAATATTCCCAGGAACTTCAATGATCCAAGATAATTATGTTTTAAAATGACTAGTAGATGATAATTTATATTATTTTATTTTATTTGCAGCAGAGTGACCTTAAAAAATTTAGCAGAACAAATCAACATTGCCTGTTTCTCAAAGCTTGTGTGCTGGCTTCTTTTATGTCAATTTGAAATGAGCTAAAGTCATTTGAAATGAGGGAACCCCAAATGAGAAAATGGCTCTATTAGATCTGGCTTCAGGCAAACCTGTAGGGCAATTTCTTAATTAGTGGTTGATGTGAAAAGCCCAGTGTATTATGGGTAGTGTTTCCTCTGGGTTGGTTGTCTGAGGTTCCATAAAAAAAATGTTGAACAAGCCAGGAAACAGCACTCCTCCATGGTCTTTGATCAGATCTTGCCTCTGAGTTTTTGTCCTGTTTTAATTCCTGTCTGATATTCTTTGCTGAACAGTAATGTGGAAGCAAAATCCAAATAAATGCTCTCTCGCCAACTTGCTTTGTTCATGGTGTAAAATCACAGCAATAGTAACCCTGACTAAGACAGGAAATAGCACATGGATAATTTTTCTGGGTTATTTACAGTGTCAGCTGGAGTATATATTTTAGTAACCTCAAGTATGTTGAAATGTTTCATAAGGTAAAAGAAGAGTATTCACAAAAAATGTATTGTGCTTCTTCATTGTAGTAGAAAATTAGTGAAAGCATGGTCACCCAGTCTAACTTTTTGTGTTATGAATGACTTCTCAGAATGTGTTCTATAAGATGAAAGATTACTATGTTCAAGTCAGCTTCATCCCAAAGATGCAAGGATGGATCAACATATGAAAATCTGTCAACATAATCCAGCATATAAACAAACTGAAAAATAAAACCACATGATTATCTCATTAGATGCCAAAAAAGCTTTCAAGAATATACAACATCCCTTCATGATAAAGGTCTTGGAGAGAACAGGGACACCAGGAACATACCTAAACAAAATAAAAGCAATATACAGCAAGCCAGCAGTCATCATCAAACTAAATGGAGAGAAACTCCCAGCAATCCCATTGAAATCAGGAACAAGACAAGGTTGTCCACTCTCTCCATATATATTCAGTATAGTTCTTGAGGTCTTAGCTAGAGCAATAAGACACCAAAATGAGATAAGGGGATACCAATCAGAAAAGAAGAAGTCAAACTCTCACTATTTGCTGATGATATGATAGTTTACATAAGCGACCCCAAAAATTTTACCAAGGAACTTCTACGACTCATAAACATTTTCAGTAATGTAGCATGATACAAGATTAACTCAAAAAATCAGTAGCCCTCCTGTACACTGATTATAAATGTGCTGAGAAAGAAATAAGAGAAACATCACCCTTCATAATAGCCACAAATAGCATAAACTATCTCCGAGTAACTCTAACCAAACAAGTGTATGACAAGAACTTTAATTCTTTGAAGAAATGATGGAGGAGGGTCATACTTTCATTGGTTAATAAAGAAACTGCTTGGCCTGATAGGTCAGAACATATGTGGGTGGAGTAGACAGAACAGAATTCTGGGAGAAAGAAAGCTGAGTCAAACAGATGTGATGAAGCTCCAGACCAAGATTGATGTAGGCTAGAATCCTTCCTGGTAAGCTACCACCCCGTGGTGCTACACAGATTCTTAGAAATGGGTTAAGCAAGTTATGAGAGTTAGCCAAGAAGAGAGTAGATATAATGGGTCAGGCAGTGTTTAAAAGAATACAGTTTGTGTGTTGTTATTTCTGGGCATAAGCTAGCCAGGCGCCAGGGAGCTGGGGTGGCAGGAATGCAGCCCACTGCTCCATCACTACAAAGAAAGATATTGAGGAAGACACCAAGAAGTGGAAAGATCTCCCATGCTCTTGGGTAGGTAGAATTAACATAGTAAAAATGGCAATGTTACCAAAAGCAATCTATAGATTCAATGCAATTTACATATAAATCCCAGAAAAATTCTGCACAGACCTCAAAAGAACAATATTCAACTTCATATGGAAAAGCAAAAACCCAGGATAACCAAAAGAATCCTGTACAATAAAGGAACTTCTGGAAGCTAAAGTACTGAAAACAGCCTGGTATTGGCGTAAGAACAGACAGGAGGACCAATGGAACAGAATCGAAGACCTGGATATTAATCCAGACACCTCATACACCTGATTTTTGACAAAGAAGCAAAAAATATCAAATGGAAAAAGAAAGTATCTTTAACAAGTGGTTCTGCCATAACTGGATATCAACAAGTAGAAGAATGAAAATAGACCCATATCTATCACCATGTACAAAACTCTAGTACAAATGGTTCAAAGACCTCAACATAAAGCCAGCCACACTCAACCTCATAGAAGAGAAAGCGGGAAATATAATCGAATGCATTGGCAGAGGAGAACACTTCCTCAATATAACCCCAGCAGCACAGACATTGAGAGAAACAGTTAATAAATGCAACCTACTGAAACTTAAAAGCTTCTGTAAAGCAAAGGACATGGCCAACAAGACAAAACAGCAGGCTACAGAATGGGACAAGAACTTCACCAACCCCACATCAGATAAAGGTCTGATCTCCAAAATACACAAAGAATTCAAGAAATTGGTCATCAAAAGAAAAAATAATCCAATAAAAAATGGAGTACAGACTTAAATAGAGAAATCTCAACAGAGGAATCTAAAATGGCTGAAAGATACTTAAGGAAATGCTCAACATCCTTAGTCATCAGAGAAATGCAAATCAAAACAACTCTGAGATTCCATCTTATACCTGTAGGAATGGCCAAGATCAAGAACACTGATGACAACTTATACTGGAGAGGTTGTGGGGTAAAGGGAACACTCCTGCATTGCTTGTAGGAGTACAAGCTGGTACGGTCCCTTTGGATGTCAGTGTGGCAATTTCTCAGAAAATTAGGAAACAACCTTCCTCAAGACCCAGTAATGCCACTTTTGGGTATATACCCAAAGGATACTCAATTGTACCACAAATACATGTGCTCAACTATGTTCATAGCAGCATTATTTGTTATAGCCAGAACCTGGAAACAACCTAAATGCCCCTCGACTAAAGAATGGATAAGGAAAACGTGGTCCATTTACACACAATTTATACAACAGAAAAAAATAAAGATACATTGAAATTTGCAGGAAAATGGATGGAGCTAGAAAACATCATTTTGAGTGAGGTAACCCAGACCCAGAAAGATAAATATCACATATGTTCACTCATAGGTGGTTTTTAAACATAAAGCAAAGAAAAGCAGCCTACAAATCACAATCCCAGAAAACCTAGACAACAATGAGGACCCCAAGAGAAACATACATAAATCTAATCTATATGGGAAGAAGAAAAAGATAAGAACTCCTGAATAAATTGGGAGCATGGGGAACTTGGGAGATGGTTGAAAGGGAGGGGAGAGGCAGGAAGGGGAGCAGATAAAAATGTAGAGCTCAATAAAAATCAATAAAATTTTTTTAAAAGATAAAAGATTACAAACATTTGAAGACTTTTCTTGGGTTAACCTTATTGATGTCCCATTTTCTGTAACAAGTTGCATGTAAAAGCCCAGAGATAAGTTTTGGATACCACTGATTTATAGAGAACATAAATATCAGAATTATTGTTCAATCAAGTCAACCAAGAGTGTAGTTTTTAAATTCATTGTGATATTTCTTTAAAAATAAGAGCTATTTGGAGAGGTAGTAATTTTTCAGGTATCAACACTTTCAAGTGAAGTCTAGTTAATAGTTTGTGGGAGATCCTTTACAGATAATTGCTGCAGTGGGTAAATAAAATAGACACTGTGATTATGAGACTCTAGAATAAACTTGACTCCAAAGTTTGAATCTATCTACATAGGGAGATGTTGATACTATTAACAATAATTGTAGTATTAGGTTAGAAGCAATGTGGTAAATGTAAACAAATTCCTTTTTTCTTTCTATACAGAAGAGATAATAAAATAATAATGAACCTTATTTTTTGCTCTTTTAGGTTGGATGTCGACATAACTGAACTTCACAGTTGGATTACTCGTTCAGAAGCTGTATTGCAGAGTCCTGAATTTGCAGTCTATCGAAAAGAAGGCAACATCTTAGACTTGAAAGAAAAAGTCAATGTATGTTCCACTTCATATCTTATATTTCTTCCTATTTTCTGCTGCTCAAAAATTCTTTTCTTTCAAATATCTGCATTATGGTCACTGTGGTTGAAACAATACAGAAAAATGATGTTTAGTATATAAAATATTTTATATTTTACATTTCAAAAATTATCAAATTAGGAAAATCTTTTCAGATTCTGCTGTGTACTGGAAAGTTTTTCAGATTCTTTAACTTAGGCAGCATTTATCCGTCAGTAAAAACTTTAGATAATGTACTCATCTTGGTTTTACTTCATAGATTGTTCTAGAACTTAGAAATTTTAGATACTAGAGTAGTGAATAATAGAATAAAGTACAGTAGGATAGGATGATAGAAGATTCTGTTTATGCAAACCCAAAATATTATTTTATATTAACCAATATGTATCATGAATTACTGCATATTAATCAGGCCAAAATAAATATATATTACATCAGCTCACCTAAAAGATGTGCAATCACTTTCAGTACTTGTTTTTAGTAGCAGATAGTTAGCTACATTTATTCTCTTCTGAAATTATACAGTTTGATCCTCCAACAAGTATTTTATTGACTCAGTAAGAGCTGTTCCATCTTCTTGGAAATTATCAGGGCTTTGTTCCTCAGGTTCAATATAATTACAAAGCATTCATTTTTGGTATGTAATTAACAGTGTTTTCTAAGACTTCCTATAAATCAGGCTAAATAAAAAGAAACAGGCTCCAAATAATGAATTTGAAATAATTTTACTTACAGAATACCACTTGCAATTATATGCATTAGTATTTAAGTCATAATCTATGAAATCTATTTAAATGATTGCAAATATAATACTGTCACATATCACATTATTAAAGACACAACTCAAAAAGATATGTTTTTTAAGGATGCCCAATGAGCAAGGATAATTTTTATTACATTCTTAGAAGTTAGCATGTATTTATATTTGTAATTTAGCTATTTTGAATTTCATTTTTATAATAATATTTTTCTATTCATATGATTTTTTCTTTTCCTTTTTCTTTATTTTAAAAGGAAAACAGACTATCTTCTTTCATTTTAAATATGAATCCCAGCTCAAACTCCCTCTGCTTCTCCCTTCCCCTCCAGCTTCCCCCCTAACCCACCCCGATCCCCTCCTGAGACAGGGTAACACACACTGCTTTGGGGAAGGTCTAAGGCCATCCCTACTATATCTAGACTGAGCAATATATCCGTTCAAAGAGAATGAGTTCCACAAATTGGGTAAAAGCAGTAGGGATAACTGGTGCCACTGCCAGTGGCCCCATAGTCCGCTCCAGCCATACAACTTTCACCCACATTCAGAGGGTCTAGTTTGGACCTATGCTGGTTCCTTCCCTGTCCAGCTGGAGTTGATGAGCTCCCATCAGGTAAACTGTTTCAGTGGGTGTCCCCATCATGATCTTGACTTCTTTGTTCATATTCTCTCTCACTCCTCCCATTCTTCAACTGAACTTTGGGAGTTTAGCCCAGTGCTGGTCTCTGTCTCTGTTTCCATCAGTTGTGGGATGAAAGTTCTATGGTGACATTTAAGACAGTCATCAATCTTACTACAGGGCAAGGCCAGTTCAGGTACCCTCTCCACTGTTGCTTAGAAGCTTAGTTGGGGTCATCCTTTGTATTCATGGGGATCTCTCTAGTGCCAGATTTCTGGCTAACCTCATAATAGCTCCATCATTCAAGATATCTCTTGTTCCTGATTTTAGGGGAATCGCTTTGAGTTTCTCTCCATTTAATTTGATGTTGGTTGTCAGCTTCCTGCATATTGCCCTATTACATTTAAATATAGTCCTTGTATCCTTGATCTCTCCAATACCTTTATTATGAAGGGGTTTTTGGTTTTATGAAATATGATTTCATTAGCATCATGATAGACTATGATAAATCGTTTCACAAAATAAGAAGGATATTTTTACTAATTATATTACAATTTTGAAAATAAATTAAAGGGTAATATATAAAGATAATGATTTAGTCAAATTGTCTTACTTCAAAATATATTTTTAAGGTCTATTTTCTGATATGATTTTAAAATAATTCTTTTTACATATGACTTTTATTTATCCTTTGAAATTTTCCTAATTTTATAGAGTGCATTTTTCAACCTCTCTCATGCCCTTACTCTATCACTCTCCTAATTTAATGTCTTCTTTTGATTGTTATAAATACACTCTGAAATCTAATTTGTGCAGCCAGTAAGGGCATGGTTTGGGACCATCCAATGGAACACCGGCAGTCTCCCAATAGCCAGGTTTCTAAAACAGAGTAATAACTCTCCCTCTTTCAGAAACTATGAATTGCTAATAGCTCTATTGCTAAGTATGGGGACTTGATAGTCCCTCATCTACTCATACGGTAATTTTGAATTTCTTAATCTAACGAAAGTAACTGCAGATGATATGAATTCATCTATGTGAAAGCCGTGTTAGGTCAAGAAATATACATTTCCAAGCCGTCTCTGCCTCATTCATCAACTCGTACATTCTTTCTGCTCAGGCTTAGGGAAGATCCCTGTGTCTTATATCCAGGAAGGTTAATGCAGATGATTCACAGCTGAGTACTCATGGTTCTTTAAAGCTGACACTTGGACCAAATAGGCATCTTTGCCATGACTGCTACTCAGCACAGAAAGAAGTCTCTGTGGCCAAAGTTGATGGCAATATAAATCTATTTACTAAAAAAATACAAATTTAGAGGAGAAATTGGCAGCATGATCATTTAACATAACATCAAGAGTATGTTCTACCACAGAAACCATGATTTTCTAAGTTTTGAGTAGGTTAACAGTATGAGGCATGAAATCCCTCCCTTGGAATTAGCCTCATATCCAATCAGGAAGCATTTGGCTTCTATTATAACCATCATTCCATGATTACACCAGTGAGGAAAACTTGCCAGTCGCTTGAAGTTATGGATTGGCAGCCTGCATAGAATCTTCTGGTTCCATATAATCTAGGCCACTATGTAAGCTAGTTAAATTTTCTATGTGCTATGAGTTTTCAGCAATAGGATTTTACCTTCTAGTTATTGTGAACACAGCTAAGATAAATGTCATTAGATTGTGTTGTTTAGATGCCCCCTGACCTCCCTGATGATAGACTCAGAGGAGCTATGTGTACCTGAAACTAAGAATTTCAGGTAGTAACCATGTCTTTTGGGAACAGCTTTTGTATATATATTCTGCTTTTTATGACTTACCAACTAGAGGATTTCGAGAAGGCTTCTTCTTCATAAATCTTTAATTAACCCATCCTGCAGCCCCCAGTCTCCTCTATGACCTTGCTCATATCCAAACATAAACCTTTCAAATATCCTCCCTTTCTTTTCATATAACCTGTGATTACTTTTTCTAACTTAGGCTTGAAAATCATGAGTGTAAAATTTCTGTGAGTAGAGAATTATCTAGAAAGATCATCCTCTAAGTTTCAGAGTTCATATGATATATTTAACCACATATGTGTAAATCACCTTAATAATTTTATAAGTTAACTGATGTTCTTATTTATTTTGATTTGCACAGTTATCTGTGTATAATCTTATGTCTGTCTTTTAAAATAACATGATCAAGCATGAAAATGGAGTCAAAATTTCCTCTTATCATTTACCACTTAAAAACAAATGTCAGTAAAATCAATATGATAGATCAAAGTATTAACAATGTACAATATCCTTTAAGTCGTTTTCTGATGCCTCCTGGGTCTCCTTTATGAAGTTTAATTTTCATCTTCAGAAATAACCACATCATTCTTAAATGCTTGATAAAATAGGACATAAAATGATATGCCTAGATATTTCCTTCAAGCTAAATATAATGTATATGTATTAAAGATCCTCAAGAGAGCTGATGATGGATATTCAGCTCAGGTGTACGTTAATTTTCTTAATTTCTTCACTTGTCAGTTTATATAAGTTATTTTGTACTCGGGAGAGACCCTTATCATGAATGTGCTAGATATTATTAATTCACGTATAGATATCCACTTGGAATGATAAAACTTTACCAGTTTTTTCTTCTTTTTCCTGAATTTCTCCATTTATTTACAACTAAGAGGTTTTTATTTTTATAGTTTATTATTATTATTATTATTATTAGTAGTAGTAGTAGTTTTTCAAGACAGGGTTTCTCTTGTAGCTTTGGTGCCTGTCCTGGAACCTGCCACCACACAATTTTTATAGGCTTTTTGAAAATTTCACATCATGCACCCTTTCCCACTCATTTCCAAGTTTTTCCAAATCTTCCCTCACACTTATTTTTTACTAATTTCCCTGTTCCCTTAGCTTATTATTATATATTATACATTTTAACATTTTTTTCACTTGTTTCAATTCAATATTTGAAAATCAATTTCTCATACTTCATTTTTTATTCTTTTGTTCTAGAAGTTTCTATATTCATTCTCATTAAAATAGCATTTAAGAGGCTAAATAGTTAGCCCAGTGTTTAAGAACACCCCTTGCTCTTGTAGAGGAACTGTTACAGTTCCCAAGATTCACACGATCATTCAAAACTATCTGCACTTCTAATTCTGTGGGACCTGATACCTTCTGATTTCCATGGAAACCTGGCATGCCGTGGGTTCACAAACATACACCCGCACAAAACACATAAGATAAAATAAATCCTAAATAATTTCTAAGCTGTAAGTATTCTCACATATATATCTTCGTCTCATATCTTTTTCCTAAAAGTCCAGAGCAATAAATCTAACTTGGTAGGTTTAATCTGATTGTATAGTGTGTCCAGTCAATGGGATGACATGTAGTGTTCCTCATTAGGTATACTTTGTTATTTTGTGTATACTCTTAGGACTTAATTTAAAATATAAATAAGGTATTAAACACATTTTTTGCAGAATCTTTTCTTGGAAACTTTAAATATACCTGATTGCCTCCTTATCCTACCTTTACTCATTCTCTTTCAGAAAATTCTGTTTCTGAAACTAAACAGAAAATTAGGCTATCTAGATGTTTGTTTCTGGTCTCTTAATAGATATTTAAACTGTAGAATTTCTATAACCCTGTATGACAGTGAGAAATATACTGAACAATGATCTTTGCATTAATTTGGGAAAGGTGACAATCTGTAGCTGGTCCATCATGTTATTAATAATACATTACTTTTGAATTTTTCATGTCACCTCTGTTAAACCAGACTTGCTATGATTTAAATGTGATCCTGATATGTTTCCATTTATAGTAATTTGGAAAACAAAAGCAGCATCAGTACCTATCTCGGCTCTTCAGTTAGGCCTTTGATTTCTTAGATGATACTATGCTAGGACTTCCTGCTAGTCTATGATTTTTTTTGCATCACCATTGCATGGTTTTTAAAAATTCCAACATTAGAGAAGGCCACTGAATCTAATCACTTTTTAGTGCAGGTACCTACAAGCTACCCTAAGCAATCAGGAACCTCTCAACTTAGCATATCTAGCCAAGTATTTTTAGAAAAAAAAATCATAGATTTAGACATTCCACTTTCTTCATGACATTTTAAAAAGAAAACCAAATATTCATTACTCTTAGTGCCTTATGCCATCAATTAAAACAAAAATCAATCAATTAATTAATTATTCAATATCTATCTTTAGTTCCAATTTAATAATAAGCACCTTATAAACTGTTTTCAGATGCTCATTTTGCATGTTACTTGCAATGTCTCTTTTGAAAAACAAAAAGCATTCTAACATAGTGTGCTGATCTATTCCAATGAAAAAATTTGACAAGGTCAGCATTTCCCAGGTATTGTCATGATCCCTAGCAGGATATGTTCCCATTTTAATTGTCCAAATGATTTAGGGCCATTTTCATATAAATTTAATTGTTGGTATATAGAAGTTAGGATGTGGAACTTACTTCTATATTTGTTTGATCTATGCTGGTTTGTTTATTGTATTTACTTTGGTTTAATTAAGCTAAGAAAGAAATTGGTACTTAACCCAATAAATACTTATCTATACAGAGAAATTATTTTTAAAGCCACACAGGTGACTTAAATAGAAGCTCTTTTACAGATATGAAGGATGCTACAACTTCTGAATAAACATGTGAGTGGATAAATTAGTTCTTTGTCAAAGTACAAAACTTTATTATGGAATGCTAAGTGAATAGAAAATTAATTGCTTCTAAAGATAAAATAGGGCCATGGGAAATCTTGAACTTACTTTCATTTTATTACAGAAAATGCATTGAAAAAAGGAAGCTTTTAAGACATGCCAGTAAAGAAGGAGAAATAAATGTCATGAGTTTTAAGTCACTTATTTATCCATAAACTTCATTTTATGTGTGATTTTTATATTTTATTCTTACAATATATTCTTAATTTCATAATATGAAATTGCATTTTATTTTGCACACTTAGTTATAAATTTTAGAATTTATAATTTCCCTGTGATTTCTTAAGACCTTTATTGAGCCTATATTTTATTTTACATTATTGATGGAATAACTTTACTGTGCCTCTTTGATTCCTACATTTTTGACATGAAATAATATCTATTTTAGTAAATGATTTAGAATCTATTTTAAATGGAGGACAATATTAAACAAAACATTTGCTATTCTGTTTGTGAAATCATTCAAAACTACATTATAATATAAAAGTAATTTTAATTTGAATAATTATATATAAGTACACAAACAAATCAAAAATATAAAAAAGTAGCATACAGAAAAGCAGAACTTATTTTCCAGAGAAAAACATTTAGAGAAACTTAATAATGAGGGTGGATATGTTTTCATGAACAGTAGGACCCAAAACATGTACTTATCACATCAGGGCTTAATAGAAGAAAGTAAAAAAAGTGTGAAAATTCTGAAAAAAATATTCTGCATGATAGCTTTTATTATAGAATAAATATATGTCCAGTTGTTGTACAGAGATGGGTATTATCTTTTGCAAGTAAACAGATGACGCTACATGGAAACATATAGTTTATATTTCAGCAGGAAAGATATGCATTTGTAAAATAAATGCTACTGGTCATACCTATCATAAAGAAAAGTAAAAAAGAGATGAGGAATAATTAGTCATTGTGTGTATGTCTGTATATATATATATATGTGTGTGTGTGTGTGTGTGTGTATGTGTTTTCCTTTGTGTTTGTGTATGTATGTGTGTGTCCATGTGTGAGCATAAAAGAACATTCAGTGCATAGTTCTGAAGTTAGAACTTTGAACATGACTGTTGGCAAAATAATCAAGAGCTTTTTAGTGCCAGGAAACAAATTCTAAAAGTTTAAAGGGGTTGTTATTAGGCAGGAATTGAGCATTTACTGAGCTACAGTGTTGAGCTTCATCCTTGATTGACTGGCTATTCCAACTACCTTGAAAACATATGTGTGTTTGTGTGTGTATATACATATGTGTATATATGTTATGTATATATATGATATATGGTATATATGTATTTTGCAGCACTGAAGAAGAAACCCAGGCTTTGCATATGCCAGATGAGCATTTACTACTGAACTGCATCCCTAGTTTTTACTATTAAATTTCAAAACATGTATCTCTCTTAGAAATATTGTACTTTGGATATTTAGTAATAATGAAAATACTAAGTCTCAAAACTTGGGAGATATAGGTCGGCAGATCTCTGTGAGTTTGAGGTCAGCCTGGTCTGCAAGAGCTAGTTCCAGGACAGGCTCCAAAACTACAAAGAAACCCTGTCTTGAAAAAGCAAAAAAAAAAAAAGGGGGGGGTATAGCAATAATCTTTTATCTGGATGTGCTTTGATATCAAAGTCAAACAGATGAGAAAGAGAGAGAAAGACAGACAGACAGACAGACAGTGTAATTGTGTCAAAAGGGATTATTTTTATTGTTAGGGATTAAACCCAGGGACTAACTCCTACTAAACAAACATTCCTACAGTGAGTTATCCTGATACTAATCTACACACCTATGAACACCTGATTTTTGACAAGGAAGCCAAAATTGAACAATGGAAAAATGAAAGCATCTTCAACAAGCGGTACTGGCATAACTGTGTGTCAACATGTAGGAGAATGCAAATAGATCCATATTTATCCCCATGCACAAAACTCAAAGCCAAATGGTTCAAAGACCTCAACAAATCCGGTTATACTGAACCTGACAGAAGAGAAAGTAGGAAGTAGCCTGGAACACATTGGCATAGCAAACAACTTCTGAAATATAACTCCAGTCATAGCATAGACACTGAAAGCAACAATCAATAAATGGGACCTCCTGAAGCTAGAAGCTTCTGTAAGACAAAGGATATTGTCAAAAAGGCAAAATGGCAGCCTACAGAATGGGAAAAGATCTTAACTAACCCCACAACTGACAGAGGGATTATCTTTAATATATATAAAGAACTCAAGAATCTAGACACCAAAATACCAAATGATCCAATTAAAAATGAGGTACAGATGTAAACATAGAATTCTTAACAGAAGAAACTCAAATGGTCAAAAGACATTTAAGAAATTGCTCAGCATTTTTAGCCAACAGGGAAATGCAAATGAAAACAACTCTGCGATACCATCTTATACCAATCACAATGGCTAAAATCAAAAACACTGATGACAGCTTATGCTGAATAGGATGTGGAGTAAAAAGAACACTCTTCCATTGCTGTTGGGAGTGCAAATTTCTACAGTTACTTTGGAAATTAGAATGGCAGTTTCTCAGAAAATTGGGGTTCAATCTCCCTCAAGACTCAGCAATACCACTCTTGGGCATATATCCAAAGGATATACCATCATACCACAGGAATATTTGCTCAACTATATTCATAGCAGCATTATTTGTAATAGCCAGAACCTGGAAACAACCATGATGTCCCTCATCCAAAAATGAATAAAGAAAATATGTTACATTTAGACAATAGAGTACTTACTACTCAGTGACATAAAACAATGACATGTTGAAATTCGCAGGCAAAATGATGGAAATAGAAAAAAAATCATCTAAATGATGTAATCCAGTCCCAGAAAGACAAACATAGTATGTGATCTTTCGTAAGTGGATATTAGATATAAAGCCAAGGAAAGCTAAGCTACAATCCACATTCCAGATGAAGCTAGATTAAAAAGGTGACTGTAAGAGGGACCCACATGGAGATCACCAGGAAGGATTGTCTAGACTAATTGGGAGCAGGGTAAAAGGTAGGGATGGGGCTTTGGAACATTAGGAATCGAGAATACTGAGCTAGGGGAGGTACAGAAGGGGAGAATAATGAAAAAGTTATCTTTTGTGGGAAATAACTTTTTATTTTAAATATATCAAAAGCTTTATATTAAGGAAACCCTTCTCCCTCCCCGTTCTCAAAGCATTTGCAGTGACAGCTTGGGTTCCTAGTGAGCCAGTCACTCATGCCCTTCTGACATGCAGGCTCATGTCCTTTCATCTTTATTTAGATGACAGAAAGTCAGTAAAAATAATGAGCTAATGCGTTGAGCTTACTTTACAGTTCATGTCTACAAAAGAATGCATTGGCACGGGTTAATAATTTACAATAAACTTATTGATACCCTTCTATTAAAACCATCTACTTACATGATGTAAATTCAGTGTTCTGGGTTAATTTTCGTTACTGACAGAATCCTCATGTGGAGACAGAGGTTATTTTACATAACTAGTAATAAAAATAGAAGTGCCACTTCACAAGAGATTAGAGTCTAATTTAAAAATATAGAGTCTCTGGGTTTACTCCGTTGAGTTCTTCTTTGGCTACATACCGGAAGCATCTTCTCCAGTTCCTCTGCAGCAGACGCATCCCAGCAGGCTCCCTCAGGCCTTCGTTTAACCTAGTTATGGTCAGTGGGATTTTGTATGCTGTTCTATGCCGTTTTGTAGCTACCGATCCTACCGTTTCCCAAAGCTTGCATCAAGCACGTGACAGCACTAAAAATACATCGTGAGATCTTTTCTCTTCCTTTGGTAAACTCCCATCACCAACACAGTTGTTTTTGTGGTACCAGAGTGTTGGGGAATATTGTTTTAAGTGTGACTTTTGTTTACGCTGCATTTGTTTAACTCTGTGAAGCTGTGATTCTTTGCCTGCCTAAAACACCCGATGGCCTAATAAAGAGCTGAATGACCAATAGTGAGGCAGGAGCAGGAACAGGTGGTGCTGGCAGGCAGAGAGGGTAAATAGGAGGAAAAATGAGGAAGAGGAGGAGCAAGAGAAAAAGGAAAGGAGGATGTCAGGGGCCAGCCACCCAGCCAGCCATGGAGTTCGAGTGAGGAACTCTCCCTGTAGACCAGGCTGGCCTCGAACTCAAGAGATTTGCCTGCCTCTGCATCTCGAGTGCTAGGATTAAAGGCATGCGCCCCAAAGAGATGGTGCACGGTGAGATGTAAATTCTTTAGTCTCACCCCAGACTCAGGAAGCCTGGGACGGGACCAGCTCTGAGCTCAGACTCTTCAGATGGCTCTGATGTGTATTCATAGGAAGAGCCATTGGCTTCTATCATCTGTGGTGGTCTTGGAACCCAGGAAGGCCTGGAGACGGGGTGGTGAGCACCTCATGTGCCCTGTCTAGCCTGACCTCAGCATCTCGACAGCGACTTGTAAGGTGTTACCTCCAGTTGACTCCAGGGTATTAGCCCAGAAGTAAGCACACCATGTTTTTCTATCTGAATTCTTCCTGAAGGTGTCAAAGTAATGGCGGCCATACATGTATTCTGAGGCACCATGGGAGTGTCTATTTTTGTATGGCACAAGAAATCCTGGCTCATGTCTTTGGTGGTGGTGGTTTTACAGTTGAAAAGGAGGTGGCATAGTGGGGGTGTGGCTTAGTGACTGGGCACTTGTCTGGCAGGTGTGAGGTCCTTGATTCAATCTCCAGTGTTGTACATGTTTCATTCTTTTGGCTTTTTGGGGGCCACCACCCAGTTCCCAAATAAAGCATACAAATAGGCTTATTATTACTTATGAATGCCTCGCCTTAGGTTGACTTGTTTCTAGCCAGCCTTTCTTAATTTATCGCATCTGCCTTTTGCCTCTGGGCTTTTAACTTTCTCTTCTGTAAATCTTTTACTCGAAAAAGTTATCTTGATAGAGGGAGCCATTATGAAGTTAGGGAAAAACTTGGTGTTAGAGAAATTCTCAGGAATTCACAAGGATGACCTAAGCTAAGTCTCCTAGCAAAAGTGGAGTTGGTGTCTGAAAGAGCCTTTTCCACTATTCAGATTAGTGGCTACCCTAATTGTCAACATAGAACCTACATCCAGTAACTGATGGAAGCAGATGCAGTGACCCACAGCCAAGCCCTGGGCTGAGCTTCTGGAGTTCAGCTGAAGAGAGGGAGGAGGGATCATATGAACAAGGGGGATCACGATCATGATAGGGAAAACCACAGAGACAGCTGACCCCAACTAGTGGGAGCTCACAGACTATGAACTGATAGCTAGGGGGGACTGCATGGGACTGAGTTAGGCCCTCTGACTGTATGTGACATTTATGTAGCTTAATCTGTTGTGGTGGGCAGGCAGTGGCACCAGGTCCTATCCAAGGTGCATAAACTGGCTTTTTGGAGCCCAAACCCTATCATGGCAACCTTGCTCAGCCTTGATACAGGAGGGAGGGGTTTGGTCTTTCATCAAGTTGTTATACCAGACAGTATTGACTCCCTAAGGAAGTCTCCCTCTGGGGAATAAATGGGGAAAAGAAAGAGGGGACTTGAGGGGATAGGAGAGAAGAGGGAGGGGAAACTGTGGTTGTTAAAGTGAAAAGTAAATTTTTAAAAATAAATTCAAGACTAATAAATCCCTTGTTTCTCTTGATAGTTTATATTATATAATCCGAATGTGTCCATTATTTCCTTCTGAATATAGTAAGACTTCATTATGAATCATATTTCCTTTTTAGTGAAGAATATACTGAATATTATGACTCATGTGCCAATAAGCTGCTATGCACAGAAAATTTCTCACATCAGAATTGAACATTTGAGGAAAGGTGAACACTAGAACTTTGCCTTTGATCTTAAACTTGTGGGGATGCTAGTATCACTGTTTTATTTTCTTGCATTTCTCAGGTCAGTTGACAAGTCAGAACCTTTCGTGTTTGTCCAATTCTCTCTTTATGAAGCTGAATTTAAAGGCATCCTTGAGCTTTTCCTGTTAATTGGAATGGGATTCTGGGAACACAGAATCACAAAACAATACAGTTTATTTGTTGGGAAATTTTCAAGTGAAATCAAAGATATTAAAACGTGTCTTTTCATGTTCAGGGCTTTGCACTGAGGATATAAAGCAAGATTCTTCTTTGTTGTCTTTTGCCACATAATATAAAGTTCATATTTTTCTCCTAGGCTGTCAGTACTTCAAATAATGCCAAGGCATCTACTTGACAGGATTTTAGTTTTCTTTTCATAAATGTTAATAATACATTGTATATTGAACTATTTGATTTGAAAAATATGATTGGGAATTTAGAATTTATGCATGTGTCTCTGTATAGGTATGAGTGTACTACTGAGCATGTATGACAGTCAGAGAAAGACTTTGCAGGAAGTAACTTGTGGAAATTCTACCACCTAGGTCCCAATGAATCGAACTCAGGCTATTAGGATGGCAGGGATCTGTTTCACCTGCTGAGTCATCTTGCTGTCTCAACTAACATACACTTTCAAACAGTAGTGCTTAGCTTTAATTCCTTGTGGTTCAGGTTTTCATCTCTACATAGCTATTAGTAAATAAGCTAATTGATAAATGCTGGTTTGGGTAATTGATAGTATTTTATATTTATTGTTCAAAAGTTAATTCTGGTTACAAATAGTGAACAAATATCTCAGAAACTTATTTGAATATGAACCCTGATTGTCTTGGGGATGGAAGGATTTAAATATTGCTGATAAAAATAGCTTTTAAGATTTACACAAAGAGCTGATAAAATGAAGTATCATAAGGCTTGAAAAATCGGGTGTCGGTTATAATTACTGTGTAGACTCAAAATGCTTCTACTGAAATGTTCACCTTTGCTATAATGCTGCAGGCCATAGCACGAGAGAAAGCCGAGAAGTTCAGAAAGCTGCAAGATGCCAGCAGATCAGCTCAGGCCCTGGTGGAACAGATGGTGACTGGTAATTACATGAACTTGATTTAAATAATCTTCTTAGGGATTTGATAAACACATAGGTTCATATTTATCAGCTGAATTATATCAGACAAGCCCTTCTTGAATACAAATTTACATTAAAGGAAGTTCGTATTTTTGTTATTATTTTTCTTTCATGCTAAGCAAATTATTGGGGGAAATTCAATTTGAGTCAATTGGTCAAAAATGAGTTATAGTAGAATATTGAATAAGTCTGTTAGGGAGAATTTAATTTTCAGCAAACACTGATAAATTTATTAAAAATAAGTTTAAGAAGACAGAGCTTTACTGAAATAATTATTTGTGGAAGCAACTGAAAAAGTATCAAGTAAATTATATTATTTTAAAAAATAATTTTATAAATTACCTAAAATTTGTTGAAAGGATTAAGTATAACACTGTTAATATTCTCATGTTTTCTACAGTACCTTGTCTTATAAAAATGTTTGTCTTTGGAATTAAAGCTTACTTTCACCTTTTTCTTAAGTGAGGCAAAAGCACAAAGGTTGCATCATATTTTTATCCTATTTTTAGAAATCGCAATTACTCTTTGCCAAGAGTACCTGAAAATCTATCTCTATAGAGTATTGTGAAGTCATGTGAGGCAGCTTTTCTTCCAAATTTTGTTTTCTAGACTTGTATTTATGTATAAATTAAAGTAACTATACAAATCACAAATCAATGCAATTTTTAGACCAGTTTATTTTTACTTTTTCAAGAGTGTATTATAAACAACAACAAAAAAACAAACAAGTTTTTGTATATTTCAGCATTTTGAGAAACTGCCTAAATTTTGTGTCATAAGTTCTGTATATGAATTATTTTTAGTCTTAAGTGCCTTTTCGGAATTAATAAATTGAATTATCTTCATAGGAAATCAAGTCATTTTATTCTTTTAATGAGTCTTATAACTGTGTTAGCTGAAAAATAAAAACAGGAAGACATGCCAGTTGAGAATTGAGAAAATCAATTATTATGTTTCTACATGTTGCTTGGTAATTTTAAATGATGGTTTTAATAGTATATTCAGTCAAATAAAATTACATGATCCAAAATAGTCTTATAATCATTCTATAATTTCCTAGGAACTACATTATTACCTTTCTATTTAAATATGGTGGTGTAAAATCTATAATTTAAACTTTAAATTCTTTAATTTTTATAATAAAATGTCAAACAGACCTCAAATCATTTTATATACACATGTACTAAATTATTTAAAAGTCATTTAATGTTCAGAAATGCATGGAAATATATTTCATTTTTATTAAGTAAAGCTAGACAGAGAGATGAAAAGGTAATGAAAAATACTAAAATCAATTATCTAAATACTTGTTAACATTGGAATTTCTAGAGGCATACAGAAAAATTAGGTCATATGGATGGTCCTTAATAAATACTAATTAAATGATTGAATTCCATTTAGCAGCACATTTGACAGCACTTGAGAAATAATATTGATTATTTTGCTTAGAAAATAATGCCTCTGAATGAAATTAGTACCTTGGGTAGACAGCAAAGATCAATGGACTTTTGGGAGTATGGTTTGAAATATTCTTCTTTGCTTTCATCAAATTTCAAGCTATACATTTGCCTGCTAGTGAAGATAGGGATAGGGTTAACTTTACTAAGATTAAGCTCTAGATAGGACCATAATGACAATAAGCATTTATAGTGCCCATAGTTCTGGCAACCTACTAAGCAAAACTATTTCCATAATTACTATGCAATTGATGAAAATGTTTGGATGTATTTATTCTCTCTTGTCTTAAAAAGACAAATCATATAATAATTATTTTCTCAGTTTCTGCAAATTATAAAATAAGTCAGAAATACAATAACAACCTGCATTCTTGTCCAACTGTAATTTAGAGAGAGAGTCATCTTTAAAACTTTTAGATGCTCATTACCAAAGAGCCATGAGGTTTAGTTCATAAAACTGAAAATTAAATTAATCTTTGTGTACTCCAATATTTTCAACAATTCTTTCATTGATACTCAAGTCAAGACACATCTTCCTCATATACTTGCCTTATTGACTTCTATAATAAATAACATAAGTCTTGTACCATATTATTTCTAAGAACGGAAATGAGAGCTGAACCATTATAATTCATTTAGGACCTCATGGAAATGGGTGTTAATTTTACTTGTAAATAGTGCTCTCAAGGTAAAGTCAAATCACGCTTAGAAATTTCTTTATGATTATATGAGCTCTATTGACTAGAATATAAGTGATATTCCATGATCAAAAATTAAAATAAGAGATAGCCAATAAAGATGATGTTCTCTATAAAATCATGTTTCTGGAAATTTTCTTAGAATTTTGAAGTATTTTAAAGAAATTTATGGCCATTTTTAAAATATAAATTCTTATGTAAGCGCTAAAAGTTTATTCATGGAACAAAATGTTTACCCTAAAGGCTCTTTTACTAGAATTATACTTTGAAATATTTTCTGCATATTTTATTCTTCTCTCATGCAATATATTCTGACGAAATATTCCTATGCCTTCACTTCCCCAGAACTCCCTATCTCCTGAGCCCTAGGTATACCTCCTGTCTCCTCTCAAAGAAAAAAAAAGCAGGCCACTAAGGAAAATCAACCAAACACAGCACATAATACAATAAGATCTATAATAATCCCTTATATCAAGGCTGGGTGAGGTAACCCCACAGTAAAAAAAAAAAGATCAAGCAAAAGAATTAGAGACACCCCCACTGTCAAGACTTCCCCCAAACACAAATCCAGTAACTTTAAAATATTGTTTGAAGTAATATAAAAATTACCTTACTTTGTCAACACCAATTGATTAAATGTCAATAAGGATTATCTTGATATGGTACTGGATAAAGGTATCTGTTCTTATTAGGAACTTTTGCTCACAAACAAAGTTTTGTGAAGTATATCTTCAATATATTGATTTAGAACTATATGATTATTCTCAAAAGTGGTATCTTGCTATAACCTTAGTGGGAATAATTTTACACTCAACCTAGGTGCCAAGTCTTTGTTTGTTTCCATAGCTCTACTGAAGTAGATAGTATCTAAATTCTTTCATTGTTTTTCATAAAAACTATTTAGCATAAACTTCTTTAAGTAAGATTTCATTTTGTTGTTTGTCAAAATAGAAATTGGGAGGAAATCATTTAATTTTGAAATAATTAAGCCTTTAACCTGATAACTTATTTTGCTTAATCAACATTGGATTCTTATAGTTTTACTTTGCAAAGTTCTTTAACTTTTTATTTAAGACAATTACTTCTGTTTATTAATGAAATTACAGAAATTTGAGAAAAGATTGAACCATAGTTTCATGTCTCATACACATTTTTATTCCAGAACATTGCACAGTGTGCTTTAATCTATTTAGTGCTAGAAATCATTCTTGATTGTTTTTAAATATTATTCTCATATGTATATGAATACATACACATAAAATATAAAGACACAGACTGGTCCAGATATATTATTTTGCCTTAAGAACACTTAAAATATCAAAAATCAAAGATAGTTGTGTCAAAACATCCATGAAAATACACATAGAAATATAACCCATGTCCCAGTTATTAAATTATGGGATGCTTCTTCCTAAATTTCCAGAGGAACTTAGTATAATGGTGTAATAGCATTATCAATATTCTCTACATTAAATGGCACTTCACTTTCAGTTTGGAGATGTAATTTTCTCGTATTAATTTACAGTCTGGAGACAATCACATTCAATAAACATATAACTAAAAGTAGTAATTAGTATATTATACCAAAAGAACATTTGAAAATTTTCATGCCTTGAGTATTAGATATTAGAATATAGTATTTAAGGGGATACCCAATATGCCCAGAATAGAATTAAACTAAAAAAATTAATAAGGCTTAAACAATGTGTAATCTAAGTCACTAAAACATTTTTACATTTAGTTTGATAGCTTAAATAATTTTATATGCATAAATTTATTTACATGTATACAGCACGTTTTCATGTGATGGTCAAGTTGGCAGGGATTGTAGTTTTTATGACTTATCTTGTTGATAAATTATCAAGTCACTTGTGATTGCTAGGCCGCCTCACTTCTGAAATAAGAGCTTCCTACAAAAGCACATATTTCCTCTTATTCCTACTTCAATTCTGGGCAATTTCATTTGTGTTTCCCTTCTTTCTGCATGACATTAAAGCTGATGCTCTGCATGGAGTTCACATTCTGTAAATTGACGGCTGCATTTTTGTGGATTTACTTTCTACTTTAAGAGGGAGAACCCCTGTGCTTGTGTGTATATTTCTGTATTTGAAAGGAAGCCATAAGAGCTACTGTTCTTGAGGGCAATTGCTGACAGAAACAAATATGCATAGAAATATATTTTCTCCTACATTTATGGCATTAGAAACAGAAAAAAGAAATGGCATATGTTAGAACATTTTGTATATTTTGCTCACTAGAAGTAGTAAGCAGTATACATTTTAAAAAGGTTTTATTTTTTTCCCAAAATCAGCACAATAGTGGCTTAAAAGAATGGTCACAGAACCCACCAGAACTTTGCGTCTGTATATATCATAAATACCAAAAACATCTTTATGGCATGTTATGCTACTCTATTGGATGGTAAATGTGCTGGGAATGATCCTCAGTTTAAGCTTAACAAAATGGGAAGTTGTTAGGAAGTGCAAGATTCATTCAGCTATTTTCTACTTAAAAAAAAAAAAACTGAAAACACCTTTTTTTCCCCACTATTTTATCCAGGCTTCATACTTGATGATGAATGTACTTGCTAAAGAATACTTCACTTTAGGTGTCAATTTTGAAGTACTTGCATGGAAGGCAATGCATAATCACAATTATTCTAGCAGTCTGTTATGCACTGTACACAAGTAATAAAATTAATGGATGCACTTCAAGTAATGATCCATTTCCTCTGGGTACAATATATTTATTCATAAACTATTTCAGTGGTTGTTTAGAATATGAGCTGTGAATGGATTATGATCCATTATCTCTGAGAATCTAATGTGCTTCTCCAAAATAGTTTCCCTAAGTATATTTAATAATGCGGGTGAGTCAGTGTTTGTATTCTTAAATAGCTAACAAAAAATTCGAAAACCAGATGCTCAGATGATTGATCCTTAAACTCTGCAAAATTTTACAATTATAGGTTGTCATAAAACTTCAATTTTTCAGTTGAGCAAAGGAAATCAATCCTATCAAGTACATACTCATAAAACAATATAGTAACAATTATCATACTATTTCTCAGACATACATTAAGGTATCTTCTAGTATCACTCAAAAATGGAAAATGCATTAATACATTACATTCTATCATATGTCCAAGCATTTTTAAGCAAACAAGATGTTATGTAATTGTTTGTATATTTTTTAATCCCCTATATTTTGCTCTTTGAGTGTCTGTCTTCATAAGATGCAAACTATTGATTTGATGTTGTATGTGTTCACACAGAGTCTTTCTACTATTCACTGAGAATTATATCATAAAGTGCTAGTGACAGCAAGTTTACCATAGGGCATGTTAATTTAGAAGAATGAGTTATAAAGACGTTGCAAGCAAGAATAATCACTTATAAAATGTTTATAGACAAATTATCTAGAAGGATGTACTTGTCTGTGCTCAACACCTGTCTTTACCAGAAATTTCTGCTTTCAATTTTGAGTGTGATTGTTCTTAAGTCCAATTTTAAATTATTATAAATAGATGACTGTGTGTTTTACAAAATTCTAAACCAAAATTAACCTATTTGTCATTGATGAACCTTAAAACAAATTAAAATGTTTGTATATATATATTGTATTTTATCTAAAATTAATTTTTAAAATTCCAATAATCAAGTTTTTAAAAATAATCTATTTAATTACTGAATTAAGTAACTGAACTCAGTCTCATCTATTTTCTAAATATGAGATGATGTTTCCTTATTTCCTCTATGTTCTTTACCATATCTTCTAAATAGCACAACTTATTTCATTCGTTGTTAAAGATTTGTAAGATGTGGAGAAATTAACATGTGAGCTCAGCTCTCAGTAGATTGATCTTATTATTGTACTCCTAGAATGGAAAAGAACTATGACACCTGCTTGATACCTGATGAGAGTACTTAACTGAGCACAATTTCCTTATGCTTGAGGAACAGCTAGTTTAAATTTAAATAAATCTAATTATATATGTGCATATATAGACCTTTTTCTCTATTAGCACTTGTTATATATTGGTAGTTACAATATTTAATTAGATGTAATCAAGTTATTAAGCACATTATATAACTAAATATTGTAGATTTTACAGCCTTATAGATTTGTGAAAATTTTACTTTTCATTTGCATCTTAATTGCTGGTGGAGAAGTGCTTAACATCTTAGGCCACTTGCTTCACATTATAGAATTGAGTTCCATGACCAACATAACTCATAAAACATATTCATTGTATTTTTGTAGATACCAAAGTATTTTGTTATTCCTTGCTGGTTTGCATTATCATTAAGCAAAATTAAGAAACAGCAGTCATAACGAAAATTAACATGTTCTCCAGTTTCTACGAGGTTTTATAAAGTTGATCTTTGTCAGAAGCAGAGACACGCTTCAATCTCTCTATTTTACCTGCTCATCTAATCCTTAGATATTTCATTATGATACATTTTCTCAAGGGGAGTAATTATGCAATTGAAATTTTAGATTCTCGGATGACTTTGTAACAAATAAGCTTGTTATTACTAGTTATGCAGTGGCTACTCCCAAAACTATGTTGTTATAATTCTCAATCATATACTAATAATTATAAATAGCATATCATATTACACCTGCGTGTCTTAATATGATCGATTGTCCCCTTAACTATTCAGGGGATTAGAATAAAATTTAGCCACAGGCAGCCATGACTTTCTTGTGTGTAGCCAGGTACAGGGAACCATGTACCTATTACTTTTTGCATCTCCTTCTTATTATTTCTGTTTAGAAATATGCTCGCAAAAAAGAGAAAGATTTTTGTCAGTGGTGTTGAGAAATGAATTTTTATGTTATCTTGGGTGATTTAAGACTTTGAAATTTCTAAGTTTGGGTTCATGTTTCAAATGAATAATCTTGCTTGGCAGAATAGTATGATTTTAACAAATAAAATGTGTCTTTGTGTCTTTTTCAGTAATTCAGTGAATTTGTTTGGAATAGAAACATGTTGCTTTTCAGATCACCTCGTTTAGACTGTGGCTTCATGGGATATATATTTTGTTTTTCTTTCTAGAGGGTACTGATGCTGAAAGTATCAAACAAGCCTCAGAACAACTTAATAACCGGTGGACGGAATTCTGCCAATTGCTGAGTGAGAGAATTAACTGGCTAGAGTATCAGAACAACATCATTACTTTTTATAATCAGCTACAGCATTTGGAGCAGATAACAACTACGGCTGAAAACTGGTTGAAAACCCAACCCACCATTCCAACAGAGCCAATCACAATTAAAAGCCAGTTGAAAATTTGTAAGGTAAAACTTTCCTCTTTCCTTTGGAGCATGATCACTAGGCATTTCTTGGCAAATTGCAAGAGGGCCAAAGCAAAATGTTTAGTAATGAGATTTTCAACTCCCAGGGGTTTATCCAAGAATCAAAAATACCAAAATATAAACAAAGAAAATCAGTCTTAATAAGTACTGTATTGATATTGTACTTCTGGCATTGATGTATGTAATTTATACATGGCTAATCATTTTTTGTCAGTTTGCAGAGGGCGGAGACAGGAAGTATAGAAAGCACATATCCTTAAAAAAATTTAAAAATTGGCCAGTACACTGGAACTCTTTTCAGACGTAAAACTGGGCACGTGTTGAAAAAATTGTAAGCAATACAAATAGCTAGAAGCAGCTCAACAATAAAGCCGTATGGTGTAAAACAGGGCAAAAAAAAAAAGACATCTATAGTATCAAGGGCACATATAAGAATAGACATTTTGCATAGTATTTCTTCACAAAGAGGTATTTTACTAATGTCCTTGCTTTATAGATAAAACCAAAAGAAAGACCAGATCAAGCCAAACTTGTCCCTCTTCGAAGACAGAAAGAATCAGTGTAGAAATTGTGAGTACACAGGAGAGAGTCAGAGCCCTCTGATAAAGGCTGCCTTAAGAGTGAGCCCAAGGCGCATAGAAATAGAGCGAGAAAAATAAACAAGCAATTTTATCATCCTCTCTGCCTGAAGAATCTGGACAGGGCTCCCCACTGACTAGACTTAATTAGGAGGCAACAAATAAGGAGGTGTGATCTGCAAATTCGCCAGGGTCAGGAGAAGAAAATGAGTGCACAAGGTGGAACTGGCACTCAGGGTCCAAGTAAGAGATTAAAAGAGCTCATCTTCATTTGGTAGAAATTAAAAATTAGTAATAATGAAAAGAACCTGACCTTTTCCAATCCTTACTATAAGCTTCACACTATTCCTGGGAAATGAGAAGTCGGTTAGAGGTTACGTTAAAAGATAGCATGGACAAACCTTTACTAATAGACTACGATGTATATTTAGTATGAAGAGAGATTAATTTGCATACTTTTCACAGGAATGGTATAAATGAAGGCTGACTGGATGTGGACAGCTGACAGTTTTGGTCTAGAAAGAAACACTGAACTCCAATGATATTAGGGAAATATAATGATGTTCAGAAACCAAAAAAAAAGCACTTGATATTTTTTGCTTCAGTTTCTGTAAATTTATTAGAAAGTACTCAAAATCAAAATATAGTTTTGCATAACAAATTCAAATAAGAAAGACCTTTGCATTATCGGGCAAACACACATCCTGTAGTATTTATATGTTTAGATTTAATTTGCAATTAGATACAGTCCTCAGCTTATTTTCCACTTCTCTGAAGAATAGTTCATATGCAGTATGTTTTACAACAAAAGTATGGTGAAGACAATCATGGTAGTATGGTCACTAGGAATGGAAAAGACTGGGCCACTTTTCTTTACTAGAAGAAAGCATGGACATCATAGTGAGAACCTGTCTTAAACAGCCAATGTAGAATGATGATGTCATATGAACAGTATTCTTGAAATTCAAATGTAAAAACAGACACCTACGAAATATACTTATATTGCCAGGCGGTGGTAGCACATGCCTTTAATCCCAGCACTTGGGAGGCAGAGGCAGGTGGATATCTGTGAGTTTGAGGGCATTCTTTTTTACAAGAGCTAGCAACAGGACAGACTCCAAAGCCACAGAGAAACACTGTCATGAAAAACAAAAACAAACAAACAAAAAAAACAAAAAAGAAATATATATACAATTAGATATTGATTAACTATAATGTGACCAAGAATGATAGTGTGTACATGTGCTAGCTTGTTGATAGAACAAGTAGCACAGACTAGGCCATTTAACCAATGTAAATGTTTGCTCACTGTTCTGGAGGATTGAAATTAACCTCTGTAAGGACTCTCTTAGTGTTTGTAGGTGGCTGTCTCCTTACTGGTAAGCCTATGTTCTTTACCAGTTCATGTACATGGACAGAATGGAAGAGTGAGAGAGGTATTTCCTTCATTTTTTAAAGCAACCAGCCCTATGAGATCAGGACTCTACCTTGATAACTTAAATTATTCTTTAGTACCTCCTCAAATCTGCTTTTCCAAAAAAAACTTGCGTTGAATGTTAAGGCTTCAGCATATATATTTTGAGGTACCACAATTAAGTCCACACCACTAAGTTCTAGGAAACAGAGTGGAAGTTCATCGAACTTCCTTTTTTTGTCATATTTTTCCACCTATGTCGAGGACATAGTTGCTAGGCGAATGATTAAATAAAATAATGTAAAATTACCAAGGGAATAAATGATTTACACAATGTTGGAAAACATCTAACAATAAAACATGACATAGACAGAAACCAGCAGACAGCTTCTTTAATGGAAAAGCATTTGCACTGGGCATTTGGAATGACTTGATGTTAAATCAAAGAATAATATAGTCAGAAACATGGATAAATAAAGACCACCCATGTAAAAGAAGGTCTATTATATGAGTACTAATCATAGTATGGTAGGTGAGTGGAATGTGAGTCAGATGTATAAAGGCAAATCAGTGGCCTAAGAGTCATACAGCAATTGTAGTCTTAATCTGAGTCACAGATAGAAATCACAGACAGATTTCTAAAGTATTCTATTATTATGGAATTATTCAAAGGGAAAATATCTCTTTTCTGCACTCACTAATAAAGATCCCAATACTGTTTGCACTGTCTCATCCCATTCTCTCAACTCTTCGTCTTTCTGCTTGACCTTTTGGTTCCTAATGAATTTATTAATTGGTTTATGTAACATATTTAGTGGTATAAGAATAATATCATTCCCAGATTAGCTAAGATTATATTAGTGGCCTGGTATTAGTGTTTGACAATTTTTTTATCTAATTTATTTTTTATTTCCTTTGGAGATTTTTTAAATATTAAAATACAAATTTAGCTCATGCTCCAATATATTGGAGGTGAGAGAGCCTTTTAAGATTTGGAAGAAATATGTTTACATTTCTTGAAGTGGGGGAAGGTTCTACTTGGTGCTACATTATTTAAATGTGCATATTAATATTTTTATCCTTCCTTCATATGTTCCATGCCAACCATGGTTCTCCCATTCTCCTCTCCCCCTTGTAAATGTATATAATTTTAGTGGGGAAACACATTCAGAAAATATGATTTACTCAGGGGACTAAGAACGCTAAGTTCTCCGATGCAAACAATAGCTACTGGTTAACAAGTTTTTGAAGTTAAATAGTTCATTTCAAAAGAGATGGCATATCTTCACTCTTCAATTGCTAAAGCAACTCAGTTGTCAGTAACAATGAGTCCTACTGTTAGTCACATAGTCACATTCTTTTCAAACTTAACTTTATATCTTCAGAACTTAGAAGAAAAAAGCATTGTCTATTTATATTCTTGTTCTTATGAAATATTAACTCAATCAATACTCATAATATAGAATTCTCCAAATAAGCATACATGCATCCTAAGTCAAGAATTTATTTTGTCATTTTAGTATGATTTCCAGTAAGCTCAGATTTAAATTTAGTTCCTAATTGCTATAATTTTTTAAAATTTCCTCTCCATTTAATTGGCTCATGATCCCATTTTTAATTTTAATGATCATGTTTTTGCATATTAAGTACTAAACAAACCCAAGTACTTTTTTGAAAGGTGGCTTAGATATAAATTATAAGTAAGCAACCATGGTGATAATGCACTGGAAAAGAGAATTTCAGAGTTATTTCTTATGGTACAAGTTATATATATATATATGAAACATAAACTAATTGCCACTTCACTTGAAATGCGACCAAGGAATTTACATAGAAAACAATATGGCTGAAAAAATACAATTTAAATTCCAAATTCAAGTGTCATATATAACTTTGAATATCCATTACTTAATCATGGAAAAATAGAGAGTCAATTTTGCCCACCTAGGGACTTTTAGCATTAAACATGTGAATAAAAAAGTATTATTATTCACTGAATGATCTTTCAGTTTAAAACAATGACAGTTTTGGAATGAAAAGCATTAAAGATAAACATCTTTATTTGATTTAATTTAGTGAGATTTAAATTTGTGTTTATTTATAAAACATTTAAAACATGCACATGTGTGTGATTTATGGTTCTAAATAATGATAGTCTGATATTAAGGTATATCATACATGATGATTCAAAATGAACAAACAGCTATGTTGTTCTTAAATCGATTACTTGTAAGAGAGTATGGAAATTTCTTAACAGATATTTGTCGAGAACATTAACTTGTTTTCATATCGCTGACTATAAACAACTTTCTTTGTGACGCTATAGTAAATGCAAAGTTACATATTAGTAATAATCTGAATTATGATTCAGGATGAAGTCAACAGGCTGTCAATTCTTCAACCTCAAATCGAGCAGTTAAGAATTAAGAACATATCACTGAAAGAAAAGGGACAAGGGCCAATATTCCTGGATGCAGACTTTGTGGCCTTTACAAATCATTTTAACCACATCTTTGCTGATGTGCAGGCCAGAGAGAAAGAGCTACAGACAGGTAAGTAAAAATACTTCTTAAAGATAACTTAAGATTTTTGAAATTGGCTATCCGTGGGTAAAATATGAAGTACTAAAGAAAACCAAACAAAAATGGGAATAACGACTATCAGTGAAATAAACCACCTTCCCTTAACAAATGACAAAATACCGATGTTAGACAACATGAAACTATATCTCTTCTTCCTGTAATATTCCAATGTTTTGGGGTAAGAAGAAGTAAGTAAATAATGGTTTGTACAGCTATAACTTCTCCATGGATGGTTACAGATTCCTGAATCAGGAGTTTTGAATACTTTTGAAAATAAAGAAGCACTTCAGTAGACTTTCCCAAGATTTCTCATTGTGTAGGTGGAAATATTTGTGCAGGCATCTTCAGATGCTCTTTCAGATCATCTGAGAACTATCTACTTTTGGGAAATGAATCTCAAGTAAGGACAAATTATTCTTTGAGCTATATTTTATTTTTGGGACACAGTAATTACATAAACCACCCTTTGTTGATAAAAGAGAAGAGAGAAGTAGAACAGATATACAAACTTGTATCAAGTAGATAACATTTTTTCAAGATATCTCTTTACAATTTTTTTCTGTTAGTGTAGTATTTCTTTGAAGTGTCTGTTCATTAATTTTAAGACAAAATTTTCTTAGAGAGACAAGTTTATAAGACTTAAACAATACTAAATAAGTTTTTCATCTATCACACACATTCATTTATATGTTTTTGTGCATAAAGAGAAGATTATAGTGGATGCTTAGGATTTAAGGACTTTGCTTACTTTTAGTGAAATTTTAATTGTGTGGAAATATATTTAACATTTTTCTTATTGTTCATCTTTGTAAATATTACAAAAAACATTTAAAATACTTCCAGAAAATTTAGATATGACTAAAGCTTTACAATATCGTTTTTGACTAAATTGAATTAAGTTTACATTGTGTATTTCCTTTTCCTCTACTTTTTAAAATAGTTTTTGCTAAGGGGTTTGTTTTTCTAATGGGAAAAATCAGTCGGTATAACTTTAAAATGATATTAGCGCCCTCTAGTGGACTACAGTATAATAGATGCTGAGCGTCAAACCTCTAAATGGAAAAAGCTATTTTTAATTTTTCATACATCTTACCATATTGTATTTAATTTTTTGATGAAATACACAAAAATTATTTAAAATAAAATAATTTTAATTGATATTCTATAGTTTAACTTCCTCACTGGAACGTTATTTTAAATCTTGTATGCCTGTTTGGTTCAATCTTCAGTTTAAAGAAGTATGGAATAGTCATATTGATAGCTGGGGTTTTCCTATGTTACTACAATGTAAACATTTAATATTCATTATGTTTACATACTTATAAATGTATACATATAATCATTTTGCACACAAAAATTATTTATAAAACTTCTCAAACTTGTCTTCCGGCACCTGGGTCCCTGTTGGAAGAAAGAGGGCCCGCTTGTTCATCCCTGCCACCCGGCTAGCTTAGCCCCGAAATAATAACATAGAAACTGTATTAATTAAACCACTGCTTGGCCCATTAGCTCTAGCTTCTTTTTGGCTAACTCTTACATCTTAATTTAACTCATTTCTATTAATCTATATATCAACACGAGGTTGTGGCCTACCAGCAAAGTTCCTGAATGTCTGACTCTCTTGGTGCCTCCACAGTGGTCCATGACTCCACCTTTCCTTCTCCCAGCATTCAGTCCATCCTCCCTACATACCTAAGTTCTGCCCTATCACCAGGCCAAGGTAGTTTCTTTATTCATCAGTGGTAATCACAGCACACAGAAGGGACTTCCACATCAGGTCCCAACTTAGTGTGGTTACTTGGGGTTCATGGTAAAGAGTGGGTGGTCAGATGTCCAAAGGAATGTAGATGGATATTAATAAATGGCTAAACGGGGCAGAGGGAAAGTGTGTTTTCCATCCTACTATTTTTATAAGAGTGCTTCTCATATATTTACCTATTGTTTCGGAAAATTTGCATGTCTTAACAACCACTGAATCAAGATGACTGTGTCCTCATAAAATGATTTTTGGCAATGTTCTTTCTGTTTCTATTTTGTGGATTAATTTGAGAAGTAAAGATATTATCTATTCTATAAGAGCTAGTTCCAGGACAGCTAGGGCTATTACACAGAGAAACCCTGTCTCAGAAACGAGAGAGAGAGAGAGAGAGAGAGAGAGAGAGAGAGAGAGAGAGAGAGAGAGAGAGAATTTCCATTTCTGAAAAATAAGACTACTGCTAATATTTAAAATACTAAATGAAATATGGGTTCAGAGAGACAGGAAGGAAGATACAAATAGTAGCCATTCCAAATGAGATTTTATTGGTCTAGACTCATTAAAGAGATAAAAATGAAGATTAGATAGAGTCTTTCAAGAAGTAATGTTATAGATACAGGATCAAAAACATTGCAGTGAATGACAATTCAGTTTTCCAGAGATTGCAGAATAAGTTGTTATGATAGCTACTAAAATGCTCTCTATGGTCACATATTCAAGGTTGTGGATTTGTTCGGAACAGTCCGCATAATGACACTAAATAAGAACAAAGTATAGTAAATTCTTTCAGCTCCAAATTAGAATATTTCTCTAGTTTACTTTTGAAAACTTTATTTTTTTACTCTAATATATCTTGATAAAAGATTTATTTCTATTTGTTGCTTTTCTTCCAATCTACTTATCTACTTACTCACTATGAACTAAAAATATATACAGGTTAAGATGTTAACTTAGCTTTAGGTAACTCATACCACTTTAAAATGTAATTAAATAGTACTAATACACCATTCTCACTTTTACTGATTGCTTTAGGTTGTTCCATAATGTAGAAAATACAAAAATTTGTAATTCTCATATATGAAATGGACTGGCATTTGCTTCTATTTAACTGAATACAATTGTAAATATTTATAATGTACTGGTTAATATCTCAACCCTGTATATAATATCTAATTAGATTAGTGTAGTCTGCATATCTATCACCTTTTTGGAGAAACCTATAAATTTGTTCTAATTTTCAATTTATTTGGTTTCAGTTTCACTTTTATACATTTAAATTTATGTGGGACATTGTGAGAATTTAATAATTCAGCACACCTATTTGATATACAATGATCAAATTGGAATCCAAGCTTGGATAATGAGAAATAGGTATAATTTAATATTTCTGCACAATGAAACTAATGTCAAGTTTACCTTTAAAATACTGTCTTAGTTAGGGTTCCTATTGCTGTGAAGATACTGTCTCAGTAAGGGTTTCTATTACTGTGAATAGAGACCATGATCATAGCAACTCTTACACAGGAAAAACATTTAATTGTGATGGCTTGTATTTTTAGAGGTTTATTCCATTATCGTCATGGTGCAACATGTTGGCATGCAGGCAAACATGGAGTGCGAGAAGTCTTTCTGCAATATTGGGTATGGCTTGAGAAGATATAAGACCTGAAAGTCCACCTGCACAGTGATTGCACTTTATCCAACAAAGCCATACTTACAACAACAAATCCACGCCTCCTACTAGTGCCACTTCCTATGAGCTTATGGGGACCATTTCCTTTAAAACCAACACATTCCACTACCTGAAAAGGCATTTATTTCAGCTTCAAAGTGCCCACAGTCTATTACAGTTTCAGCAACTTTTAAACTCTAAAGTTCAAAGCCTCCTCTGAGATTCATGCAATCTCTTAACTGTAACCCCTATGAAATCAAAATCAAAATACAGAGCACATACTTCCAACATATAATGGCAAAGGGTGTGAACATTACCACATCAAAATGGAGAGGAGAGAGAACAGTGAGGAAATGCTGGACCAAAGCAATACCAAAATCAGGCTTGGCAAACTCCAAATCTGTATCTCCATGTCTGGTGTCAAAGGCTCTTCAGATCTCCAAGTCCTTTCAACTTTGTTGTCTGAAACACACTTCTTTCTTTGGGATGGTTCCTCTCCCTGTTAGCAGTTCTCCTTAGCAAGTATTCCAGGGATCTGGCATCTCAAATACCTTGGGGTCTCTAAGGCAATCCAGTCATCAGCTACACAGCTTCACAAAATGACCTACAGTTAGGGACACCCCTAACACTTGCCTGGCATCAACAGCTTTCCTTATTTGCAGAGGAAGGTTACACAATGTCTTTCTTCTTTTCTTGACTCTAAATCCAGAACTACATGGGTGAAGCTGCTATGTTCTGTTGCTTGCATGGCAGGAACATGGCCCCCTTATTCAATTAAATCTTCACCAGCTTTCTGGTTTGGGTGGTTTCTTTCACTGCATTAAATTTGACCATTCTAGAACTTGCTCTGTAGACCAGACTTCCTTCAAACTCAAAGATTTACCAGTCTCTGCCTTCAGAGAGCTGGAATTAAAAGTATGCATCATCATACTTTGTTGTAAGCTTGTCTTTAATTGCTTTTCATGAGTTGGAAACTTGGATGGGTGGGATCTTACCCTGAGATTGCAATTCCCTTTATTCCATTTCTTAATCTCTTTATCTCCTTGAGCACAGGATTTAACTCCATTCCACTTCCTGGTGTTCTTTTTCTCCTCAAATTGTACATTTTGTATGTTCTTTTTTTAACTTGCTCCTTTTCATTATAAATTTTTATTAGAGTTACCACTAATAACATGACAGAGTCTATACTACAGTTTTGAGATTTCCTCTGCCAAGAGAATTAATCTGAAACTCTTTATTTGTCCTCAGGAAGACTTTTCAGACAAGGGCAAAAAGCAGCCACACTCTTCACCAGAATATGACAAGATCAGTTTCTAGGACACACGCTAGTATTCTTCTCCTCTGAAACCTCTTGATCCAGGAACCCACAGTTCAAATCACACTTAGCCCCACTGTTTTCTATGTTCCTGTAAGGATGGATCATTAGGTAACACTTAAAGTGTTCAATTGCTTTTCTAATCCACAGTCTCAAGGAC
This sequence comes from Microtus ochrogaster, assembly GCF_000317375.1. Taxonomy (NCBI): domain Eukaryota; kingdom Metazoa; phylum Chordata; class Mammalia; order Rodentia; family Cricetidae; genus Microtus; species Microtus ochrogaster. The sequence continues at coordinate 87,882 of NW_004949156.1, forward strand.
CTATCACAACACCCTAGTCCCTGTTACCGACTTCTTTTTAACTTAGGGTTTCTATAGGTGTGAAGAGAACCATAATAACTCTTATCAGGAAAAAACATCTAATTGGGTGGCTTACAGTTTTAGAGATTTAATTCCTTATCTTCATGGCGGGAAAGGCAGTGTCTGGTGGCAGGCAGGCAGACATGGTGCTGGAGAAGGAGCTGAGAGTAGAGAAGCTGCATATTGATCCTAGAGGAAACAGAAAGTAAATTGTGTGTGGTTTGAGCATATATGAGACCTCCAAGCCTGTCTCTGACACACGTCCTCCAACAAGGTTATACTTAACCCACCAAAGCCACACCTCCTAACAATGCCACTGCCAATGAGTTTGTAGGGGCCAGTGTGATCAAGCCACCACATAGACCCTAAATATTTTACCAATATTTGTATAGTAATTCCATATAATAGTCTATTTTTACCTAAACTATAAAATGTATATATCAGTAACAACAGAAAAGTGTTATCTGATACTCAGTGTTGCTTAAATGAACTCATAAATATAGAACACTTTCATCTACTTTGGTACCAATTTCTTTCTTTCTACCTTTTTTTTACATTTTTTAATTATTCTTATTATATTCCAGAATGAGGTAGAAATGAACCTTTAAATGCACTTTCTGTGTGAGTTAGGATTATATATGACTACGAATGAATCTATATATCTCTATATTTATTTGTAAATACACAGATATTTGGTGTTTGGATATGAATCAGTTTCTGAAAATTTAATAAAAGTAAATAAATGTTCTTATTTTCCTAGACACAACCATTTCTCGGGATTATTCTATTTATTATATTCCTCGTGGAATGAAATGGTTTCTGTTAATACATATGGCTTGATATTCAGTCTTCCACCTCAGTTTAGTCTGGTCATATCACTGTCTACAAGAAAGCCTCTTGATTACTATCTGGTCAGTTGATAATACTACTTAAAATTGTGTTTATGTCCCACAAATTATTCTATCATGGAGAGGCTCTAATATATAAAAATGTATCTAGTAAAATCATATTTTTATTAGTGAAGTACTAAATAAAATATAAAATTTTTTGGAATCAATTCATGTCTACTCTTGGGTTCTTCATAAAATCATTTGCTCTATTCAACCATCATACTCTTGAGATCATTTATCTGCCCCCACCCCTTCCCCACACCATTCCCTGTTGTCTCCTCAACCATTATACTCTTAAGATCATTTGTCTACCAGTCTGCCAACTGCTCCCATTCCCATATCATTCCCTGTTCTTTCCATACGACATTTCCTCCACATTCTTTTTCAAATTGCCTGTTTTCTTTAGTCAGGGCAGAGCAGGGAACTCAGAGGACATTGAGGATAAGAGAAGTAGATATTAGGATATTTCTCTTACACTCTGTACACCAAAGTGTCATTTGTTAGAGGATATCGTAACTCCTTCAATTGTGTAACCCATATAGAAAATGCCTTTCTTGGGCTTTCAGACTCCCAGCATGGAAAAATACTCTGTTGTTCAACTCCTGAGAGATGACTACTCTCCTTTCCCAACTCAATCTTTGCCCTCTCCTGTCTCTCTCTCTCTCTCTCCCTCCCTTCCTCCCTCTCTTTTTCAATCTCTCTCTCTCTCTCTCTCCTCCTCTCCTCTCTCTCTCTCCCCCTCTTCTCTCTCTCCCCCTCTTCTCTCTCTCTTCCTCTCTTCTCTCTCCCTCTCCCTCTCTTCTCTCTCTCTCCCCCTTCTCTCTCTCTCCCTCTCTTCTCCCCCCCCTCTCTCTCTCTCATTTAAAATCCATTAAGTCCAATTTATGCTATCCATATATCTTGCTTATATGGCCTTTTACTTTAGCATGGTTTATTTAGCAGGGACTATATTATTTTTCCTACTCTTTTTAAAATTTTATATACCTACCATAGTTTCTCTTTCCTCTTCTCTTCTTGTTCCCTCCCCTCAGCTCCCTTTTACCCCCATCCTCATCCATCCACTTCTTCACTCTCTCCAATTCAGAAAAGTGCAGGCCTTCCATGGACTTAAACCTAGCATCTAAGTTCTTCCCCCTGTACTAAGGCTGGGCAAGGTAAACCAGCATGGGGAACAGGCTTCCAAAAATCAGCAGGCCTTGATCTCACTGCTAGGCATATTATGAGCAGATTAAGTTACACAACTGTCTCACACATGTAGAGGGCCTATGTTGGTCCCATGCAGATTCCCTAACTATTGAGACCAATAAACTCAGGTCAGCTGTCTCTGTAGATTCCTCCATCATGACCTTGACCCTCCTGGCTCATACAATCCCTCCTCATTTTCTTCAAGAGAACTCCCAGAGCTAGGCCTAGTGCTTGACTGTGAATCTTGCACCCAACCTGCCTAACTAACCTGCTCCCTCAAGTTCCCATCTCCTTATCCCCCTATCCCTGCCAAAAGTTTACCCAGGATATTTCAAAATTCAGTATTGCATACAGTGTTCTTAACATATCAGGCAAGTATTAGGTAAAAAAGCATCTTCATTATCACAACTACTTTCCATTATATTTCAAGCAAGGGTATTAATTAATACTTAAGATAATAGAATTGTATTTGCTGACAAATAAGAAAAATAGGACAGGATTTTAATTGGTTTTATTAGTATTCTCTTTCCAGGCTTGAATTTGATGTAATTCTCTTCTCTCTTTGTTCCCTTTGATAAAGTTTTTGACGCTTTACCACCAACGCGCTATCAGGAGACAATGAGCACCATCCGGACATGGATCCAGCAGTCAGAAAATAAACTCTCTATACCTCATCTTAGTGTCACGGAATATGAAATAATGGAGCAGAGACTCGGGAAACTGCAGGTCTGTGGACAATTGACTACTATAAGCAACAAAGAACATGTCTTAAAACTTGCATTGTTGTTGCATTAAATATAAATAAAGATAATAAAGGTAGGGATCACAGATTAGGAGTTTAAAAAAAGGAACAGGAGAATATTGTGGAATAAAACTATAATTTCCTTTTAAGTTTAATGTATATTTTAAGAGATCAAGTATAAGTGTTAAATTAGATCTCATTATTTTATCATAATTACATATTTTATAAATCCTGATATCTTTAAGCATAGATTTAATCAATAGATTTATGTAAGATTCTGTTGAAATATTTGATACTGAGTAGGTATTTTAACAACCAAAGTCAAGAAAGTTTAAATAATAATATGAGAAAATAATATGATATAAAGACATATGAGAACTAAATTTTTGTTGATTCCAAAATTGCTATGTTGTGCCAGGTGATGGTGGCGAACGCCTTTAATCCCAGCACTCGGGAGGCAGAGCCAGGTGGATCTCTGTGAGTTCGAGACCAGCCTGGTCTACAGAGCTAGTTCCAGGACAGGCTCCAAAGCCACAGAGAAACTCTGTCTCGAAAAAGCAAAATTGCTATGTTGTATACTCATTCTTTTAAAATCTGGAAATATATTCATTATAGTTAGAAATTAAGATGGTATGTCTATATTTTAAGAATTAAGTTAATAAAAATACTATTACATTTTTAGCTATTTCAAATCCTTTTAAATGGTATTGTGTTAGTTCATTTTATAAGTAATTTTAAGGAAATTTTATTTAAATATTTTCTTTTACTATATAATCCCTAATTATAGTTTTTCCTATATTATAATACGGAAAAAAACTAGCAGCAGAGTTCCACTTTCTACATATTTAGTATAGTATTTCTGATGTTCACTTGATAAAAGTGTGATCCAAAAGAACTAATACACTTCAGAAAATTGAGCCTAGCCGGGTGGTGGTGGCGCACGCCTTTAATCCCAGCACTCGGGAGGCAGAGGCAGGTGGATCTCTGTGAGTTCGAGACCAGCCTGGTCTACAAGAGCTAGTTCCAGGACAGGCTCCAAAGCCACAGAGAAACCCTGTCTCGAAAAACCAAAAACAAAAAAAAAGAAAAAAAAAAAAGAAAATTGGGCCTATAAAAATAAGCTATTAAGAATAGTGAAAGTACAAAACTAATGTTGAATTAATTATTAGAAGCTGATATTATAACAGAAAAACAAGCTATAGAAGAACAATCATAGGAACCATTGGGAATATATGAAAGACCCTGTGTCATCGGGAAAAACCAAATCTACTATGTACAATGAAGTGTTTTAAAGAATTTATAATGGTGAAATATTGTTAAGCATCTGTTAAAGAGTCATGCATGTCAGGAAGATACAAGAACAGCCAATGCAAAAAGAGCAAAGGAAAGAAAAATGACACAAAGTAGTTTTTGTTTCTAAAGCCAAGGAATAGTCTTCAAAAGAAAGTCACCAGGGATATAATAAACTTTGAATAACCCTATGATAAATTATAAATGCAGTTCTAGAGGGTGAAGTAACAAATGAGATATAATCTTCCCTAGTACATAGTTAGTGTCAGTCAGAAGTAAGTAAATGCATTTCATGATGGGAATTAATTTTTTGAGGAAGTCTCTTCAGTATTTTATATTAATACACAAATTTTCATTCCGTTGTATATACAAACATAATCTTATAAAAATTCTATTTTTACACAAATAATTTAAAACTGTTCAGTAGTAGAAGTGGATGAATGTAAACACATTTCATCAAAGTGGAAAGTTAGAAATTAATTATAAAACTTTAGTTAATTTCTGTTAGTAATCAGATGTCTTGATAGAATATTCAAGGTTTTCACAAATATAAATTTAATTTAGTAATAATTTTAAGAAGAAATATTGAAGCTTGGTTTATTGAGGTTTCACTGCAGGTAAACTAAAAAACTAAAATGTATTACTTATATAATAAGCATAATTATCAGTATATAGGTATTCAGTAAAAATTAGATATACCAAATTTCTCTATAAATAAAATATGCTTTGGAACATATTAGACATTATTTATATAAATACATGCAAATTGTTTTGTCAGAAATTCTTCTTTGTTTAGATCTTTAAATTACATAAGCTATCATTTAGTTTCTTCTTGATGTGAGAAAATCTCATCAATTATGCCTCATTTAATGTAAATGCACTTCATTGTTTAATTTTGAGGCTTTGCAAAGTTCTTTGAAAGAGCAAGAAAGTGGCTTCAGCTATCTGAGCACCACTGTGAAGGAGATGTCCCAGAAAGCGCCTTCAGAAATAAGCCAGAAATATCAGTTAGAATTTCAAGAGGTTGAGGGGCGCTGGAAGAAGCTCTCCACCCAGCTGATGGAACATAGCCAAAAGCTAGAAGACCATATGAATAAACTTCGAAAAATTCAGGTAAGCCAAGGTTTTTCTTTGTATATTCATATTTATTTTCCACACATCAGTGCACTGTAAGATGTGATGGGAAAGAGAGATTTGACTCCCAGAGTCCTTCAAAGGCATTGATGAGATTAAAGACAAATCTTTCACGAATGAGTATAACTTTACCATTTTTCCTAAGAAAATTTAATGATACATTCTTCTTGGATTTTCTATAGGACTGAATCGATTATTTTCACCAACACCAATTCACAGTTAAAATTTTTAATATAAATATTTAAAACATATTATTCCAGAATTAAACATATACTTATGAGTCAAATATATTAGAAGTGTCCTTACTTCAATTCTGGTCCTACCAGTGAATTGTTCGTTCCTATATTTTCCAGCTTAAAACACTACACAGAATGTACAATAATCTACATGTATGGGTGAGGCTTGCTATGAATGCAGGCTTTAAGAGAAAGTGGATTTGTTTGCTCTGTTTCGCTTCTCAAAGCAGCACACAATCTTTTATTCATGAGCACATCTTCTACTATCCTAGCATCTTCTGGTGACTATGTCTGACTCTGAATCTTTTCCATCTAATCTGCTCTCCTTCACTGTCTTCACCTTTTGTCTTTTTTAGATTTCTCTTAATAAAACAAGCCTTCTAGCATTCTACTATCGATGTCATGATATGCCAGATGATAAAGAATATTGTTTGCATGTTTAACTTTCTTTTATCTGCAACGTCACCCACCCTGTCACATTGGATATTTTTGATTGGGAATAGTTGTGAACATATTAACTATGTGGAACTGTATTAAGCAGTATAACTGGGCAAGAAAGAACTCCATATATAAGGAAAAGAGCTAATGAAACACTAATCATGATACAGATGTTCTCAACTATAATTTGAACTACTGGAACTCAGTATTAAAGAGGCAAAATGAGATCCTTGCAAAATGAGCAAATTCTCATTTGTTTGAAAGATGTACAGTATTTCATCCATAATATGTATGTTTTCTAATACAATATATGGTTCAGAAATGTACTATGTCATAAGTGGTCACGAATGTTCCTCTTTTGCATGACTCATTTCACATGGGAAATGGAATTAAACATAACAACAAAAGAACAATTACAAAGGTTTATTACTAGTAATTTTAATTTTGGAGTTTATTTGTTTTGTTTTGTTTTTTAAGTTTTCCAGACAAGGTTTCTCTGTAGTTCTGGAGCCTGTCCTGGAACTAGTTCTTGTAGACCAAGTTGGCCTTAAACTCACAGAGATCCACCTGCTTCTGCCTCCCAAGTGCTGGGATTAAAAGCATGAGCCACCACCACCCAGCTTTACCAGTAATTTTAAAAATGGAAATTGAAGTTATGTTTCCATCATCCAATCATCATCATAAAAAGGGAAGAGATCACTGGCATAAATTTAGGAAAAGGATTTCTGTGAAGTAAGAATGAACTTAAGATATTATAATTAATTTATCAAGGAATTCATGGTAGGACCTGAATTGAAGATAGTGGAGACATATAAGGGAAAACCTTATGTGAAGCATATATTCTCAGAAATTTTAGAAAGAAGAAAGAATATAAATATACATTGTGATTGAATTACATGTAGTTAAAGAAGTGACAGCTTTATCTTTGAAAAGTGACTGAAACGAAGTACATGAATAAAAGTAATACAAGGAAAATGGATGGGAGGTTCTTGTAAATATATAAATGACAAAAGATATCATGGCCTTCCTGATCATTATTTCTAACTAGTCACACAAATAAGAAACTAAAAGCTTTGTCTTGGAAGGTAACATAATCTTCCCTGAAGATTCCCAACTGAAGGAACTGTTTAACCTGTCAACTGCAGAAAACAATTTGTGGAGGTTCAGGTTTAGGGAAGCTATAAAGGCACGATTACATTGAGTTTACTGTTCATCGTTTGTTTTATGTACACTAAGGGCACATTATTAGTATTATCATGCCTTGTTTTGTAACTTCAAATTTCTCAAGAGAGGATATGATTTAATGTTCTCAAGAGAAACATCATAAAAGCACATTTGGCAGTATTTTTTTTATTTTTAACAATAGCAGACTTCATACACCAATGCTCATACTATGAGCCATAAAATGCAGTCTTAGTAAAAATATTCTTTTCTAGAATAGCTCCAGTGAGACATCCCTCAAACATGGAAATTGTTTCCTGACTTATATTCAGACATATCATCATAATGAACTGTGTTGAGAACAATCAGAGCTTAATAATATCTTAAAATTGTTTTGTATTTTTTTTATTCCAGAATCACATAAAAACTTTGAAGAAATGGATGGCTGAAGTTGATGTTTTTCTGAAAGAGGAATGGCCTGCCCTGGGGGATTCTGAAATTCTAAAAAAACAGCTGAAGCAATGCAGAGTAAGACTTTTATCTGATGCTTTTCAAATGCTATATTTTCTTTGGGTAATACCATTTCATTAGCTCAGTCACTTACTGATGGGACAGTTCATAATCACTTGCTGTTTGAACAGTTCAAAATATCTGAACACATTTTTGGATATCCTAGCACCTAGTGCATAAAGATCATGGACATGGTTAAACACACTTCAAGGACTTCAGAAAATAGTTTAAATATCTCTAGTGCCCATATTGCATATTGTTTGGGCCTCACTTTATAAATCGTAATATAAAATTAAATATAATCTAAAGAAAACATTCAAGTACTTATTAGTTCTTACTCTAGGTTATTTTTTCAAATTTAATTGCATTTCAATGGACTATATCCTAGTGTGTGCATGTGTGTGTGTGTCATGTATACTTTGAACGAATGCTGGAGATGAATATTAAGTGCCTTCCTCCCATGGTTTCCATGGTATTTTTTGAGTAAGTCTCTCAGTGAATCAGGGCTCAACAGTTGTCTAAAACTAACTAGCAAGCACCAGGTGTACATTTTTCTTTGCAAGTAGTAGAATAAGTACACACACTACTGTGGCCAAGTTTTTACATATATGAACTTAAGTACTCTGTTCATAGCAACCATTTTGCCCACTGAGCCATCTCTTAAGCCCAACAATCTATAGTTCCGAAATGCTATTCCTCAGAACATTGTCATGCAACATGGGGCAAGTAATCAGTCTCTTGAAATTACTTTCTTTTCAAGTAAAAGCTAAAAGGCAATTCTATGATGGACAAGTATTGGAGTAGCCTGTTTTTCATAACCAAAACTATTTTGAAGCTATTCATGTATGAAGATCATTAATTTGACTCATTTTCTAGCAAGAAATACCTAATTTATTTGAAAGTCTTTGTGAGATAAGTGGCATATGTGTAGATAATTTCCTGCATCGTTGATAGCATAACAGCCACTGAATATTTTAAGGATTTTATGCAGATTTGTGTTTTGTTAATCTTTTAGTAATCAAAATTCGTCTCAGATGTAATTATATATATACATATATATATTTATTTATAATTGTAAAAATTATGGTGATACTTTTTCTGTCATGTTAAACAACACATTGTTTCTTCAGCTTTTAGTCAGTGATATTCAGACAATACAGCCAAGTCTAAACAGTGTCAATGAAGGTGGCCAGAAGATAAAGAGTGAAGCTGAACAAGAATTTGCATCCAGATTCGAAACAGAACTCAGAGAACTTAACAGTCAGTGGGATTACATGTGCCGCCAGGTATGCACAGTTCCATTCACTGTGGCCTATCTTAGGTCCATGAATTTAGCAAAGTTTCTGATGGTCTGACTTCATCATTACCTACATTGAAAACTTTCTTCTTGACTATGTTGACAGTCAAAACTACTTTTATTTCAAACAAATTAGTTGTTTCTCTCATATATGGCTACATTTTAGTCAATATTTTCAATAGTACCTAATATCCATACTAAAAACTGAAATAAAATTTATTTCTAAAAATGGATCAATTTTATTAATTGACTTAATGAGGACAGAATACATATTTATATTTACTTAATATGGAAATAAACTCTGCGTTTATATTCAGGTTTTCCTGTTAATACAATATTTTTTGTAGATATTTATTTCTAATTTCAGCATTAAATTGTGGAAAATAAAGCACATTCATGGGGAGTGTGTATCAAATAGTTCTTGCTTAAATCACTATATTTTGAACTAAAGCAGTAATTGCTTTTAAGTTTTGTGCCCTTTCATTTCTGTATTGAAGAAATAATTAGTCTTTGATTATTTTAAGTAACCTTTCAAAGTTGAAAAGTACTGATGCCAAAAGCCAAAGGCTAAGTTTGAGAAAGGAAAGAATTTATAAGAGAAAGTCAAAGCAAATCTGTGCAGTTGATACAATTGTCGACAAATGCGTAACTGTTCCATTAACTCACAGCTGAGATAGCCCAGGGTCAGCTAAGTTACATTCTTCACATCTTCTCGTCATTGATAGAACAGCTGCCCAGAGTAAAAACGCTTAAATGGTGGATTATATCTCTGAAAATTTCCACAAGGCCTAGATGAAATATAATAGTTTTAGGAAGATCCTGAACAGAGGACTAGAAATAACACAAATATTTTACTGAGAAAAAAAAGTGGGATCAGCAGCAGGAAATGAAAAAAAGAAAGCCAACAGCATTACTCAAACAGACTTTTAATAATTTATAGAAGCATTTTTAAAATAACTTTTCAATTCATTTTGTTTTCATGCTTCAGACCTACTATTTTCTATAATGTGTATTAGGAACTCACTGTTCAAGTAAAGTTATGAATTTAGTGACATGCTGCCTAACAAAAACTAGCCATAGAGTGTAGCTATTTTCCAATCCTGGTATTGAAAAATAAAAAAAATCTCCTTTTTTTTTTCTTGAGGTATCATATTCCACATATATTTTCTATTATCAAATTACCTAGGTTTTCAGGGGGTGGGATATGGTGATTCCACTTCACTGTTTCAGAGGGAAAATAGAAATTAAATGTAAATTGGTCCTTTTTAGAAATGTTTGCACATTAGAATGAATATGTAGTGTTTACTCTGATGTTAAATAATACTTTCTCATAAAAGTTAAAATGTCTATATTAGTTGAAAATACTTAACAATCCCTGAATCTGATTTTTAAAATAACAAAATGACAAGGAGTTTAGATTATACTTAAAAATAAAGAAGAAAAACATTATTTGAAATTTCAGAGATAATGGATCTGAATGATCCATGTCAAGATTTTAGCTATTTAAAAAAATAAAAGATAGGGCTGGAGAGATGGCTCGGCGGTTAAGAGCATTGCCTGCAACCACATGGTGGCTCACAACCATCTATAATGAGGTCAGGTGCCCTCTTCTGGCCTGAAGGTATATATTGTATACTAAATAAATAAATATTAATAAAAAAAGATAATTCTTATTAAGGTAGTCTACAAATTATTGAACTAACCGCAAAGAAAGTAAGGAATTAAGGGAGAGAGAAGAAAGACAGTTTTGTGCTTATGCATACCTTAATTTACCATAGTGTGTAGATATTTATTACAATGTTTAAATGCATTGAAGATATAGCTCAATTAGATATTTTATTCATCATTTTCCTTTGCCTTTTTATTTGACTACATAATTACTAAATGTTTATTATCAGAAGTAAATTGGGAATAAAGTGAACATTTTAGTTAGCATCATGAAAATGCTAGTTAAAGTAGAAGATGGAATTTAAATTAGTTAAATTTTATCTAATATATTTGGTTGTGAGCCTAGCCTTTAATGGCTGAGCCATCTCTCCAGCCCTAGTTAAACTTTATCTAAGTAAACTAAAGTTATTTCTTATTCTGAAGTCATATATTAAAGATTATACATGAAATAGTACTCAATATTATACTTGAAAATTTCACAATATTAAGATAAGAAGAACTAGAATGCACTGTAATCAGCTGGTACTGACATCTGTGTAGATCATGACAGTTTAGCATTGCCAATATAATATATTTAAGAGGAAATGCCATGTAACCCTTTTAATTTAGGAAAACAAAAAAGTTTCAGAATTTCTCTCTGGCTAGTAAAGCCATGTTTTTTCAAGTTTGTGGAAGAATTTAGATGCTGTGCTTGCTAACAAGATCTTAGGTTAGTTATGAACATGAAGGAAGACAAATGATGTTCTCTTTCTAGGGACTGACTTCTGTCCCTAGAATCACTTTTTCTGATTCTAACGAGTTCCACTTCCAGGACACTCATGTTATCTTCTCAGAATGTACCTTTCTGTCCTTAGAAAGTCCGCTGCCAACCCTTTTCCTCTAGTTTATTTGTATAGTATAGCATGACTCTTTCACTACAAATCTTGATTAAATTCCATTAGTCTTTTTAATACTTTGTATTTTCAACAGCTTCAAAAGATTCAGAGAAAGAATTGTAATTATGTAAAAATTTAATAGCATGCTACTTTGCTGTGGGTCTCTGCCTTTGTTTCCATCATTTGCTGAATGAAGGTTTTATTTTTTTTTTACTTTGTTATTTTCAGTGATTATTATTTTATTATTTTTAATCATATTCTTAGCAGAAATCTCTAGAAATGCTTCAACTGAGTCAAAGCTGTGGGGATAATATCTCTCTTTTTTTAATTTATTTATTAAATATTTCTGTCTCTTCCCCGCCACCACCTCCCGGAGAAGAGTCACAGCTCAAAGGCCCAGAAAATATTTTGAACAAAATTATGGATGAAGGTTTTATAGTGACGTTTAAGATAGTTATCGATCTAACTACAGGGCAAGGCCAGTTCAGGCATCCTCTCATCAATTGCTTAGGGTCTTAGCTAGGGTCATCCTTGTGGATTCCTGGGAATTTCTCTAGTGCCAGGTTTCTTGCTAGCCCCATAATGACTTCCTCAACAAAGACATCTCTTTTCTTGCTCTTATCTCAGTCCTTCCTCCATCTCGACTATCCTGTTCCCTCTTCCTGCTTCTCCCCTGGGAGGAGTGAGAATATGAGCAAAAAAGTCAAGACCATGATGCAGACATCCAGTAAAACAGTTCACCTGAGCTAATGAGAGCTCACTAACTCGATCCTGACAGTGAAGGAATCAGCATAGGTCCAAACTAGACCCTCTGAGTGTGGGTGACATTTGTATTACTGGGGCAGACTGTGGGACCACTGGCAATGGCACCAGGATTTATCCCTTCTATTTATACTGGCTTTTTGCAAACCTATTCTCTTTAGATGGATACTTTGTTCAGCCTGGATATAGTAGGGAGGGCCTTAAACCTTCCCCAAAGCAATGTACCTTACTCTCTCTGAAGAGTGGATGGTATGGGGCGGGCTTATTTGGAGGGGATGGGAGAAAGGGAGGAAGTAGGAATTAGGATTGGTATGTAAAATGAAAAAAATAATTTGTTTTCTTTTTTAAAAAATAAAAGAAAAGAAATAATACAAAATTCAATAGTGTGTTGTCTCTGGGTCTTTATGGATTTACTGTGAAAAAATATGTATTTGTCAGAATAGGTGTTGGTGATATATTCAAGAGAAGTATTTGCTTTGGTAGATAGGTTAGCATATTGAACTAAAGAGAAAAAACATAATAATTACATTACATTAATTATTATTGATTTGTAATTATAAGATATTTAGTACCAAACATGCAGAAAATGTAATTTTTTAAAACAAGGCATTATTCAAAGTATAGAAACTTGTTCACATCTGGTCAGAATCACTAAAGAGTTACTTGTGATCAAAGTGAAGCATTTTACACTAAGGGTAACAGTCTGCTACTTTGGAACAAGCTGTTCTAATAAGGCATTTTTTTAGAAGTTAGAGGTTTTGTTGATTTTGTGATGAATTAGCACTAAAGTATAAAACAACTTAAGTTTTCAGAAAGTGATGTGGTTTTAAAATCTGGACTTTATAAGAAGGGTCTGTTTCTCATTGATCCAGGGTTTATATACTTTCTGGGAGACCCTGGCTCTGATCTCCAGCATCAAAGAAAATGGCCAATAAAACAAAACAAAAAACATTCTCAGACATATATTTCATATGTCTACATACATTATTTAACAACTTGATTTTTAAATACTGCATATATATATACAGTTGAGTTAATTTTAATTTTACTATAGATAAGTTAATGGTCAGTTTATATCATACTTTGTTTATTCACCTATTAAAAATACCTAGAATTCTTTCTAATCAACTGATATTTCCAAGCTGAATTCAACAGCATACATGCAATTCTATATACTCTGATTCACTCTTAAGAATGAAAAAAGGAAATTCAGGTTTAGTATTAGTACTTTAAATATATTTGAGTAATATACTCTAGTAAGGTAGCCTGCTATTTCATGTTAGTCTCAACAGGCATGGAAAGATCTTTCTGCTACCTCTTCCAAAATGTTTGTCTTCACTAATTATTCTTTGCCTTTTTATATATGAAAATATATTGATATTATATTCTATTAGTCACATTTGAACATCCTTTGCATGTATACCCATTATACTTATGATACATATTATACAAGATCATATTCTATGTATCTCTATCTATCTATCCGTTTTTACATCTATATGTATGTCTGTATTGTACATCACGATATCTTCTTTTTAATGAACCACCTCTGCATTTCCATTGTTTTTCACTTAGATTTATGAGACTTTTAAGTACTTATACAACTTTTAAGTACTAGAATATTTAAAATTTTTCACAAAATATACATAATTATGTAAAGTGGTCAATTGTATATGGGCCAATAAAATTATTAACTGCAGATATTTTCTATTTTTCTATTGACAAGAGAATTGCCATATATACACACACACGAATATATATATCCATATAATGTAGCAACCTGGTTATTTTATTAATGGTGCGAACTAAGTAGCTCCAGATTCTTTTTACAACTATAAAGCACATTCAAGCCCCATTAGTTTGAGGTTTTCTTCAACTGCCTACCCTGGTCAGCTCTGCTGGTCTGATCATTGAGCCCACAAGTTCCTTTAGTGAGGGATGGAAGTGAAAAAAACTCACAGCACTAGTCTCTCTAAGCTGGTTGTGCATTGGGCCGAACATTACCAAGTGGACCCAGGTATATTCAATAGCCCCTTTCAGAGAGCAGAGGGTGAAATCTGGGTTAATTATCTCATTACTCATGTTCCTTCTTGCTTTATCTTTACTATCCATGCTTTTCATTATGTATATAGACTGATCAGTAATATGGTGAAAATCATTCCTATTCGCTGCCAATGCTTATGTTTTAACTTTTGCTATTTGTTCTTGTTTGATTGTTTTATGAAAGGTCTACACCAGGAAGGAAGCCTTGAAAGCAGGTTTGGATAAAACTGTCAGTCTCCAGAAAGACTTATCAGAGATGCATGAGTGGATGACACAAGCTGAAGAAGAATATCTAGAGAGAGATTTTGAATACAAAACTCCAGATGAATTACAGACTGCAGTTGAAGAGATGAAGGTAAAAGAAACCAAAGAAAACAAAGAAAAAAAACTGGAAAAATAACATCCTTGAAACTGTGATTCTGCAAAATGTGTACTTTTTATATTACTGTTCTTATAGGAACTTGGGAATGGTGTTTATAGTAACTTTCAAGAAAGAACAGCACTTGCTTCATAAAATGGAAAATGATTACTGATTGCAGGACAATTGATGGGTGTAAGATGCTCTTTTGCTTTTAAAGCATCTGTGAGGAAGTATGTTTAATGTGGGAGATCTGAGTCATGAGAAAAAGCCAGTGTTCCAAAATAAATCATGGGAGCGCATTCCTGTCACAGGAAATACTTGTAGCAAAGACACTATGACAAATTGAGAAAGGAAGTAGTGAAGCACTGCCTACACAAAAGCGATAGATCAGAGGCTAAATAACTTGAGGTTCATTTGAGGCAATGTGGGCAATGATAAGAATTTTCATTCTGAGTAAGCAGGGTAGAGCTTTCAAGGATTTCTCATTAAAGGCTATGATGATCTTCAATTTGATTGTGAAGAGGTCACGATGAGACTAGCCATATTCACAGTAGGTATTTTTATGGTAACAGAGATCTTACTTTCTCTGCTAATCAGAAATAATTAAGGTAAACCCCAATAGAACAATTAATTATAGCTACTCATGTTTTATATGTAGTTGAACAACATGAATCAATGATATGCCCCCCCCTTCTGTTTTGACCTATTATATTTTGGAATAACACCTTTTTAATTTTCAAAATCATTGCCACCTTTTGAGTTCCATCTTCTTATATCACAGTTCTTGGGTGACATTTTTTCTATTACCTTTAATGAAAGTCAATAAATAAAACTTTAGATCTCTCAGAAGATCAATGTCACCTTAGCACCTGCTTTGTTTCTTGATGAATTCTTTTGTTTTGTACTCATTGTCTCTCTATCTATTTTGTATTTTTATAAATACTCATGCTAACTGTTTATGTTACTGGAGCAGCA